>NC_053041.3:303770053-303952553 GCF_002575655.3 Aegilops tauschii subsp. strangulata
GCCGAAGCTGGAAGAGACGCGATCCTCGCCGAGGGCAGGCTCGCCTTCATCTTCGTCGCGACCGTCACCAAGGCTGAGCACCTCATCACTGTCGTTCGTCTCGGGGCAGCACCCGGCACGGCGACCATCATCCCCAAACACCCTCACATAGAGGGTCGACCCACCGTCATACCTGAAGTGGAGCGTGCACCGCCTGCCCAGACCGCGCGCGCGAGCGAACGTCTGCCAGATGCGGGCCAGGGTTATGTTACCCATGGCGGAAGTCTCGACCACGACCCAAGAGGCCTTGCTGCAGCAACCGTCCGCCTGCAACCAGAGCCCGCCTGGACCAGGGGCCGGCAGTTTGTCGACGAAGAAGCGCGGAAGCTGGAGCCAGTTGCCGGTCGGGTTCTCCGACCAGACAACGAACTCCGGTGACACTTCCGCTGAATGGATGCGCGGACGGGAAGGCCGCGCCACCATTGCACGCCTCTCCTCGTCAGCTGGACTGCCATGGCTGGGACGATCCCCTCCGCGTCGCGCGACGCTGCCACGATGGTGGGCCAAGGCAGGGGTCGCGGCATGCTTGCACGGACGGTCGCGACCGCGCTTGGGCGCGGGGGAGCCGGGCCCCTTGCGAGGGGCCTTTCCCTTCTCGGTGGCAGATAACTTCCTTCGTGGCGCCATCGGCGGCGCTGCAAGCAGTGGAGCAAGGAGGAAGAAGCAAGCAAGCGAGGAAGAGATGGGCGATGGGAGCTCCGCCCCCTCCTCCCCATTTATAGCGGAAGGCCAACCGGCGTCTCCCACGATCGCAGGTAATGATGGTTTTCCTTGCATGTCGCAGGGACTTGTCAAGTCGTGCAGTTGCCGAGGCAACGTGGGGAAGCGGAGACGCCCACGTCCAATCAACCGCCACGCGTCAACCGAGGCCGCAGGCTTTTGGGGCCGGCGGTGCTCCGAACTTGACCCTTGGCTTAGCCGCGAAGCCAAGCCCGAGCGCACCTTGGGCCCAGGGGCTACTGTCGGCATTCTGGGAACAGGGGTCCCCAGACTTGCCTGCCTGCGGCCCACAGCATGGCTAAGCCAGCAGGCCGTACGGCCCATCTTCATCGACAAGGCATCCAAGACCCTCACGAGGGTCCAAGCTTCGCGAGGTGGACGACGTGAGACTTCCTCTAGAGTGGCCTAGCCAGGCAGGCTCACGAGGAGCGGAGATATCAAGGCGGGGCAAACCTCACGAGGCTCTCGTGACGTGAGCCATGACGAACGACACCAGGCAGGCGCCAGCGCACGCAGCGTCCTTATTTCCTCTTTGGTGCTAAGGAGGCCAGCGCAGGCGAAGAGTACCGAGGCATCAGGCAAAGGTTGCTATATTGGTGCAACGAGACCAAGACCAGGAGGACGGCAAGACGGAGGTCATCGTGGAGCCCAAGACGGCGTCACCACCAGAGCTTTTCGCAGGCGAAGACCACTTTTGTCAGGATAGCTTGTACTAGTTGTTCCCCTTCAAATTTGCCCGCCGTTGTTGGCTCCCTTCCCGCTCGATATTTGGGAAGAGGACCAGGGCCTATATAAGTAGAGCTAGCCACCATAGTAGGGCAATGGCATCTTAGCTTGATCCAACCCGATCGAGAGCCTACCCTAGCCACAAGAACACCTCAACCTCAGGAGGCTGTTCTTCCCTTGTATTCATCATCAGCCCTAGAGGCAATCCACCACCGCCACACTGGAGTAGGATATTACACCACAACGGTGGCCCGAACCAGTATAAACCTCGTGTCTTTCTGTGTTGCGAGTTTGTCGAGTTCGTCCACGAGGTCTTAGCGAGCTAGGGCGTAGATCGGTAGGAGGGAAAGACTTCGCGCGCACCCCAGTGTTTGAACCTTAAGGGTTTGCCGGAACCCCGCATCCGACATGTGTAGCCCCCCATGAACCGGTTGTGATTGTTTACGGCACAACCGGGTCATCATAAAGTAGTAAGGAGACGCAAGCAATATGCATTAGCCCCCAAGTGCCAAGTACTCTTGCTTGGAAAGTGCTTGGGACTTATTCACATAAGCCGCTATATGAAGAACTTTTCGGCAGGCATTAGCCCCCAAGTGCCAAGTACTCTTGCTTGCAAGATGCTTGGGACTTATATTCCTGTAACCCGGATATGAATTTGTTTGCAACACTGTGCTTGTACAGGATGCCACTTCTGAACTTCAATCACAATTGGCTGATGCAAAGACCCGGCTGGAGAATCAAGAATCTGAGACCCGGAAAGCTGAGTCAAAATTCCAATTTAGCATGGCTGAAATGAAAAAGCTAAAGACCAGCTTTGAGGCTGAAAGAAACGCCTGCGCTGAAGAAAAGACTACTTTGACACAGCGGGCTGAAAAAGCGGAGGCGGCTCTTCAAGAGGTGCTCATTGAGCTTACCGGTTTAAAGCACCGTGTATCCGAGATGGTTTCTGCTATCTTTGGTGAGTCCCCTTGTTAACATCAAAACTAAATCTCTTCCTTGATGGTATAAATCGTCTCTAACCAATCCATAATTATTACTCAGGTCCCAGGAGCAGCAATCTTAGCCAGGAAATGCTTGTGAAGCTCAAGGCTGTTTATACACTTGTTGAACAGCTATATACTGGAACTCAGCGCGCACTGGCCATGATTTCTCCGACTAACCAAGCACCTACTCTCTTGAGTGATGTCTTGAAAAAACTCTCTGTTCTGCCTGCTAGGATTGATGAGATGAAGCGGTCATCTGCAAGAGCCGGTGCCGTGAGAGCTTTAAGCCGGGCCAAGGCATGGTTACCAGAGCTAGACCCGGCTGAGGTAGCTACTGGATATCCAAGCTTGAAAGAAGACGGCACTTCATTTGATCAAAAGGACTTCCCTGCCTATGTGAAAGAAATATGTCCTCTAGCTAGTCTGATTGCAAATGAAACGGATTTGTCAAAATACCACACGGCTTACAACATGGAGAATCAGAAAATGCCCACGCCGGCTTATAAAGTGATGGATCTAACCCCCCCCCCCCAATCCGTAAGCATACTTTAGCCCCTGAAGTTGAACCGTCCGAACTTATAGATGATGAAGCTGAATCTCAAGCCTTGTGTGGCATCGATTGGTCATCACCAAATTTTCCAGACGGCGGAGGAGGACGAAGAACCGGAGAGGGATGATCCAGAAGCCTCAAGTCATCAAGGCCAAGAAGAGTGATCCGCCAGGCGGTTTATATATTTGATCCTTTGAAAACACTTGATCTTTTGGCTCACTGAGTCAAGTAATAGGTTAGTGCAACTTTAATCTGTCGTGCCATCGTGCACGTTTTTGTTTGGCACAACACTGTTTGATCCGCCATTTGAAAAGCTACCATTTTGTGCTTATGATGATGTAAATTTATGCAGATGAGATTAATCATTACCCTGCACAGAAATAGATCACATGTGCCTTGGCGGTTTACCGCAGGACGGGTCATATTACCCCATATAAAACCACTGGTGACTAAAACAGTGCATAACCAGGGTCGGTTTAACCATAATTAAATATAATCAAAAATAGCATACGTGTGATATGTGATTAAACTGTCGGCTTACCATACCAATGCAGTAAGGGTGATAACCCAAAACTTAGGAGACGATACTTCCAAGTATGTAATATCACCATATCCTGGCGACTTATTTTCAAAAGCCAGGCCGGGTTATCAGAAACCACGGATATACTCAAATATGAGCTGTAATAATTGAGGCTACATGGCCTGAATCATTGTTAAATCATATGTCAAGTTCAACCCAAAAATGTTCAAAAAACGAATCAAAGCGAGAAAAACGAGGCTTTCATAGGCCGCCAAGCCTAATGCTCCGAGGCTTTCATGGCGTATGAGCCGGACCAAGAGGGATATTTACAGCTATGCTTCAAATATGAGCAGGAAGCCCCCAAGTGGTTTGCGGTCATAAGTGTGGCATTGAGCCGATCAAGAGGGATATTCACAGCTATGCTTCAAATATGAGCAAGAAGCCCCCAAGTGACCATAAGTGTGGCATTGCGCCGATCAAGAGGGATATTCACAGCTATGCTTCAAATATGAGCAGGAAGCCCCCAAGTGACCATAATTGTGGCATTGCGCTGATCAAGAGGGATATTCACAGCTATGCTTCAAATATGAGCAGGAAGCCCCCAAGTGACCATAATTGTGGCATTGCGCCAATCAAGAGGGATATTCACAGGTATGCTTCAAATATGAGCAGGAAGGCCCCAAGTGACCATAACTGTGGCATTGCGCTGATCAAGAGGGATATTCACAGCTATGCTTCAAATATGAGCAGGAAGCCCTCAAGTGACCATAATTGTGGCATTGCGCCGATCAAGAGGGATATTCACAGCTATGCTTCAAATATGAGCAGGAAGCCCCCAAGTGACCATAATTGTGGCATTGCGCCGATCAAGAGGGATATTCACAGCTATGCTTCAAATATGAGCAGGAAGCCCCCAAGTGACCATAATTGTGAAAAAGACTCGTTATTCTTTGAGATGAAACAAACAGAGGCCCTGTATTAGCAGGGGTGCCATCTTTATTAGAATCATCATAATATATACATTGTCAAGATATGTACATTGTAAGAGTCGGCGGCTCAAGTGTAGTAAGGCTGAAGATGAGCAATATTCCACGGCCTGCAGGTCTCCTCCTCCGACTTACGTGACTCCTTGTGGTCTCGAATGTCGATAAGGTAGTATGATCCGTTGTTCAGATCTTTGCTGACCACAAAGGGTCCTTCCCAAGGTGGGGATAACTTGTGCATATCAGTTTGATCCTGGATAAGCCGGAGCACCAGGTCGCCTTCTTGAAAAGTTTTGGTTTTAACCCGGTGGCTGTGATAACGGCACAGATCTTGCTGGTAAATCACCGAACGAGCCGCCGCAAGGTCACACTCCTCATCCAATAAGTCAAGTGCATCCTCACGTGATCTTTCATTATCAGCTTCAACATAAGCCGCCACACGGGGCGAGTCACGACAGATGTCACTAGGGAGAACCGCCTCTGCTCCGTAAACCATGAAGAAGGGCGTGTAACCCGTAGATCTGTTGGGGTAGTATTGATAATCCATAACACAGAAGTTAACTCCTCCACCCAACAACCCGGCGTCCTCTGTAGAGGAACCATAAGCCGGGGCTTGATGCCTCTTAAAATGTCTTGATTGGCTCTCTCAGCTTGACCATTGGATTGGGGGTGAGCCACGGACGATACATCAAGTCGGATATGCTCACGTTGACAAAACTCTTTCATAGCACCCTTGGATAGATTAGTGCCATTATCAGTTATGATATTTTGGGGAAAGCCAAAATGGAAAATCACCTTTTTGATGAATTGAACCGCCGTCGCTGCGTCACATTTACTGACCGGCTCTGCCTCGACCCACTTTTTAAATTTTTCAACTGCCACCAGGAGGTGTGTCTTTTTATCCTTGGACCTTTTGAAAGGCCCAACCATATCGAGCCCCCAGACTGCAAACGGCCAAGTAATTGGAATCATCCACAATTCTTGAGCCAGCACATGAGCTCGTCGGGAGAATTTCTGACAACCATCACATTTACTGACTAGATCCTCAGCATCAGCGTGAGCCGTCAGCCAATAAAACCCATGACGAAAAGCCTTAGCCACAAGAGACTTAGAACTGGCATGATGGCCACAATCGCCTTCATGAATTTCACGCAGAATCTCACGGCCCTCCTCTGGAGAAACACAACATTGAAACGCCCCTGTGACACTGCGATGATGCAACTCTCCATGAACAATAGTCATTGACTTGGACCATCGGGTTATCTGCCTGGCCAAAGTTTCATCCTCAGGTAACTCACCCCGGGTCATATAAGCCCAATATGGAACTGTCCAATCAGGAATCGTATGAAGAGCTGCCACCACTTGTGCTTCCGAGTCAGGAACAGACAGATCCTCCTCTGTAGGTAATTTGACAGAAGGGTTATGCAGAATATCCAGGAAAGTGTTAGGTGGCACCGGCTTACGCTGAGACCCTAACCGGCTTAAGGCATCATCCACCTCATTTTTCCTGCGATCAACATGTTCAACTTGATAACCCTTAAAGTGACCCGCAATAGCATCAACCTCTCGATGATAAGCCGCCATGAGTGGATCCTTGGAATCCCAAGTGCCAGAAACTTGCTGAGCCACCAGATCTGAGTCGCCGAAACACCTCACCCGACTTAAGCTCATCTCCTTAGCCATCCGAAGACCATGGAGCAAGGCCTCATACTCAGCTGCATTGCTAGTACAAGGGAACATCGCCGGAGAACATAAGAAAATTTATCACCTCGTTGGGAAGTTAATACAACTCCAGCCCCTGAGCCTTCCAACTGCCTGGACCCATCAAAGTGAATAGTCCAATATGTGTTATCTAGCTTCTCCTCAGGCATCTGCAATTCTGTCCAGTCATTGATAAAATCCACAAGTGCTTGAGATTTGATGGTTGTACGGGGCACATACTTCAAACCATGAGGTCCAAGCTCAATGGCCCACTTGGCTACCCGACCTGTGGCTTCTCTGTTTTGAATGATATCCCCTAGGGGGCAGAACTAACCACAGTGATAGGATGACCCAGAAAATACTGCTTAAGCTTCCGGCTATCCATAAAAACCCCATACACAAGCTTCTGCCAATGTGGATACCTCTGTTTGGATTCAATAAGGATCTCACTGATATAGTAAACCGGCCATTGAACCGGGTATTGTTTTTCCTGTTTCCTTCCTTTCCACCACAATGGCAACACTAACAACTCGGCTATTGGCAACCACATATAATGGCAAAGGCTCTTTATCAATGGGAGCAGCCAGAACAGGCGGCTCAGCCAACTGTTTCTTCAAGTCCTCAAATGCTTGATTAGCAGCATCACTCCAGACAAAGTGATCTGTTTCTTCTTCATCTGGTACAGCAGTATAGCCTTTTCACCCAACCGGCTTATGAACCGGCTTAAGGCCGCAATACGACCTGCCAGACGTTGAACATCATTGACACATGCCGGCTTAGCCAAGGAAGTAATGGCCTTGATCTTCTCCGGGTTAGCTTCAATGCCTTTGTTGGAAACCAGAAAACCCAAAAGCTTACCAACTGGTACACCAAAAACGCACTTGGCCGGGTTAAGCATCATCTTATAAACTCAGAGATTATCAAAGGTCTCCTTCAAATCATCAATCAGGGTTTCCTTCTTTCTGGATTTCACCACAATGTCATCCACATAAGCATGTACATTACGCCCAATTTGATCATGAAGGCAATTTTGCACACACCGTTGGTAAGTCGCCTGGGCACTCTTGAGCCCAAAAGGCATGGACACATAGCAGAAGGATCCAAACGGAGTAATGAAACCTGTCTTCTCCTGGTCCTTAACTGCCATTTTGATCTGACGGTAACCAGAATAAGCATCCAAAAACTCAAACGCTCACAACCCGCCGTAGCATAAATAATTTGATCAATACAGGGGAGAGCAAAGGGATCAGCCGGACAAGCCTTGTTTAGATCTGTGTAATCCACACACATACACCAAGTGCCATTCTTCTTAAGTACTAGCACCGGGTTAGCCAACTACTTAGGATGAAAAACTTCAACGATGAACCCAGCCGCCAAGAGCTGGGCCACTTCTTCACCAATGGCTTTACGCCTCTCTTCACTAAAACGACGAAGAAACTGCTTAACCGGCTTAAACTTCGGATCAATATTAAGAGTGTGCTCAGCGAGTTCCCTCGGTAAACATGGCATGTCAGAAGGTTTCCATGCAAAGATGTCCCAGTTCTCACGGATGAACTCGATGAGCGCGCTTTCCTATTTCGGATCCAGATTAGCACTGATGCTGAACTGCTTGGATGAATCGCCTGCAACGAAATCAACTAGCTTGGTGTCATCCGCCAACTTAAACTTCAAGACTGGATCATGTTCCGTAGTCGGCTTCTTCAATGATGTCATATCTGCCGGGTCAACATTATCTTTATAAAACTTCAATTCCTCTGTTGCACAAACAGACTCAGCATATGCAGCGTCACCTTCTTCACACTCCAAAGCTATCTTCCGGCTTCCATGCACTGTGATAGTCCCCTTGTGACCCGGCATTTTGAGCTGCAGATAAACATAACAAGGCCGTGCCATGAACTTGGCATAAGCCGGCCGTCCAAACAAAGCGTGATACGGACTCTGAATCTTGACCACTTCAAAGGTTAGCGTCTCAGCCCGGGAGTCATGATCATCTCCAAAGGACACTTCCAAAGCGATCTTGCCCACCGGATAGGCCAACTTACCGGGCACCACTCCATGGAAAACAATATTGGACGGCTTAAGATTTTTGTCAGTTAATCCCATATGACGGAAAGTATCATAATAAAGGATATTAATACTGCTGCCTCCATCCATGAGTACCTTAGTGAACTTGTACCCTCCAACCTGAGGCGCCACCACCAAAGCCAATTGAACCGGATTATCAACCCGGGGCGGGTGATCCTCACGACTCCACACAATGGGCTGCTCGGACCATCACAGGTAATGGGGAACCGCCGGCTCAACGGCGTTTACAGCTCTTTTACGGAGCTTCTGGTCTCGCTTACATAAACTCGTGGTGAAGACGTGGTACTGCCCACTATTCAACTACTTCGGGTTACTCTGATAACCAGATTGTTGTTGCTAATTTCCCTGACCAGACTGTTGATGATAACCACTCTGATTGCCTGGGTGACCCTGGAAACCGGAATTAGAACCGCCACCACCGTAACCCAGACCATGAGAGCTGGAACCTGAGCCGCCGCCCGGCCCATGATTGTTCTGGAACAAATTTGATTTTTGAACTCCTTCATAATTTGGCAGTCTTTCCAAAGGTGACTGGACGACCTTTCCCGCGAACCATGCTTTGGGCAGGGCTGATTCAGCATCTGCTCAAGATTTAGACCTGACCCTCCTGCCCGAGGAGGTGGATTCCCCTTACGACACTGACCATTATTCTACATATTGGTATTGGCCACAAAATTTGAGCTGTTATCGGCCTTGCGCTTACCATTGCCCCCCTGACTTGCCGGATTATGATGCTGGCCCTTGGTGTTTCCACTCTTCTTTCCCTTTCCCGTATTTTCATCATCGGACTCGGGGTCCTTGGTACTATCAGAGTTGGCATATTTAATAAGAGCTGCCATCAACTCCTCCATGTCATTGCAGTGGCGCTTGAGTCGCCCTAACTTCTGTTTAAGAGGCAAAAAAGGGCAATTTTTCTCCAACATTAGGACCGCTGAGCCGGCATTAATGTTATCCGATGAGTGCAGGATGGCTTTGACCCGGCGCACGCAATGGGTCGTTGACTCGCCCTCTTCTTGGGCATAGGCATCTAAATCCACAATCGACATGGGCTGTTTGCATGTATCTTTAAAATTCTGGATGAACCGGGCCTTCAACTCAGCCCATGATCCAATTGAATTGGCAGGCAGTCCCTTTAGCCAAGTACGGGCCGTCCCATCCAGCATCATGGTGAAATACTTAGCACACGCGGCATCGCTGACCTCCAGCAGCTCCATGGCCATCTCGTAACTCTCAATCCACGCCTCAAGGGGTAAGTCGGCTGTGTAGTTGGGCACCTTACGAGGTCCTTTGAAATCCTTGGGCAGACGCTCATTATGCAGAGTCGGCACTAAACATGGTACACCCGTGCTTCTAGAGGTCATGCCTGCCTCCACCGAAGTTGTCGGATAAACCGGAGATGGTTGATGAGCAGCGTACTGAGCCGCCAGCTCAGCCTCCCGTCGTGCTCTATCCTGATCCATCAGGGACTGGGTATTACGAGGCAGGTCATGTCCACGGGGCGGGTTACGACACTGCTCACTGCTTGACACCGCCGGGGAGTCCATGTGTCCGCTATAACTCCGGCTCGGGCGAGGGGTTGAATGGATCCTCTCACGACTGTAAGAATAAGCCTCCTGCTGCACCAATGCTGTCTGAAGAAGCTCTCTAGCCCTCCGTGTTTCAACCGCAGCTGGAGACTCGCCTTCAACTGGGAGAGCCGCCAATCGCGACGCCACAGCGATCATGTTATCCAACGGGTTAGAATAATGACCCGGTGGTGTCGGCACATGTTGTGGTGGGATATTATTCTGACGAGGAGGGTCCGTCGTGCGTGGTTGAGCCGGCGCTCTAGTCCCAGGCGCGGCTACTGCCCAGTTTACCCCTGGCGGGTCACTGGTCCCTGCACCAGGTGTGTTGAAGAGGTTCCTCGCCTCGTAAACCGGAGGCAGACGACTTCGGTGCCTTCTCCTCAAGACTTCATTTGAAGCGTTCTGACCCAAGGAGAGCCGGAAGGAATCAGTCTAGATTCGTTGCGCCTGAGCATCCAAAGCGGCTCATTCCGTAGCCATCCTCGCATCCTCTGCTGCTAGATCTTCCTTGGCTTGAGCTATCTCATCTCGTAGTTTTGCAACTTCCGCATTATGCCGAGTTTGATTTGTCGGGTTAACCTCTGTTGTCACCAATGTTGTCAAAGTGTCTAATAAGTCGGACAAGACCTGAGCCGGCGGGCGCGCAGGGCCTCTCGCCCCGGCCGCCATCGCCGCTGCTGACCCAGAAATCATTGCCACTTCAGTCGAAGAATTCTGCACTGACTGCAGTCGAAGAATTCTGCATTGCTGCTGCAGTCGAAGAATTCTGCAATCGAAGAAATCATTGCCGCTGCAGTCGAAGATATCCTCCTCATGTGGGATGTGAGGAGATGACCATTTAAAGGCCTTTTAGGCAGCCCAAAGAGGTGCAGAAGCCCACTACCCATTAGGGTTATGACCTAGGGTCATTTTGGACTTTGTACATGAGTGGATGGGGATGCTTTACCCTCCATCCAGCAGCCACCAACAAGGGTGACGAAAATTAGTTCATCCTCCAAGAGAGAAGAAGAGAGAAAACCAAGAGAGCAAGGGAAGAAGAGGAAGATTGAAGGAAGAAGCAAGGGAGCTCCTCCCCAAGGTTGTGATGGTCCAGATCCACTACCTTGCCTCCTTCAAGCTTCGGTTCCACCATCTTTGGTGAGATTGTTCCAATCCCTAGTTCTTGAGCCCCAAATCTTGTTGTGTTCATCCAAGATTCAGAAATCTTGATGTATGAGATCCTCTAGTGCTGACTAGAGAAGAACATGTTGTATCCCACATTTGATAATAGTGGAAGAGGATTTGGGTGGCTTCGGCCCATGGTTTTTCCCCTCAAGTTGAGGGGTTTTCCACGTAAAAATCTGGTGTCTCTTTGTTCATGCTTGGTGCTGTCTACAAACTTACTCCTACCACAAGACACTAGGCTGAGGAGTGTCTTGCCTGCTGAGTAACATTTTCTGCATCCACATATGCTGCTGCATATGTTTCCTTCCGTGCTAAGCAACGATCCTTGAATTAGTACATGATGTGGTGCTGAGATTACTTGTTTCCGCTGCAGTTTTCAGTTAACCACAAGTGCATTTGTGTGCTAATTCCCAACAGAGTGGCATCAGAGCCTTGGTTGCTTAGAAGGTTGCAAATCCAAGTTGCTTGATTGTTGCTGGAAGTGCTGCTCACAATGGCTTTGGAAGAAAGCGCTACTACAAGTGGCATGATAAAACTTGATTCTTCCAATTACTCGTTATGGAAGCCCATGATGGAAGACATCCTTTATTGCAAGGATTTGTATGAGCCAATTGTGAAAGACAAGATACCCACAGGTGTCACAGAAGAAGAATGGAGAGTGTTGCACAGAAAGGTAGTAGGTATGATTCGGTTGTACATCAACCACAATATTTTCCACCATGTTGCAAATGACACAAATGCATATGAGATGTGGCAGAAATTGGAGTCGATGTATGAGAGGAAGACATCAATGAACAAGGCATCGGTGATCAAAAGACTTGCAAAGCTTGAGTACCGAGATGGCACAAGTGTGATTGAGCACTTGAATGTCTTCCAATGCCATAAATCAACTTTCAGCCATGAAGATCAACTTTGAGGATGAGGTGCAAGCATTGTTGCTGCTGAGTTCCATGCCTGATAGTTGGAACACGCTTGTTGTGTCACTTAGCAATTCAGCTCCGGATGGGAAGCTGACTTTGGAGATGGTGAAGAACAGTATGCTAAATGAAGAAGCCAGAAAGAAGGAAAAGGGTGATGCATCTTCTTCTGATGCGTATGTGGCTGAAACCCATGGGAAGAATGAGAACCGTGGACGCAGCAATACAAGATTTCAGCAAGGTAAAAGCAAATCCAGGGGGAGATCAAAGTCTAAACAGAGAAAAGATATTACTTGCTTTCATTGTGGTAATCCGGGACACATAAAGAGTGAGTGCAGGAAGTACAAGAGAGAGCTTGCAGAGGGGAAACTCACAAAGAAAACCGAGCAAAAGGCTGAGAGCAGTTTAGCTATGACCGCAACAGATGAGGACTATCAAGTCATTGAAGATGAAGATTGCTATAGTGCCATTCGTGATGATGCCATGAGTTGGGTTGTGGATTCAGGTGCGTCCTTCCACATCACATCACACAAGGAGTATTTCACATCTTACACTAGTGGTGTTACTGGCCAAGTGAGGATGGGAAATAGTGGTTCGTCGGCAATTGTTGGCAAGGGCTCTATATGCATTGAAACAAACACATGTTGCAGATTGGTGCTCGATGATGTGAGGCATGTTCCTGACATAAGGCTGAATTTGTTGTCAGTGGGCAAGCTTGATGATATCAAACATCCTAGTTATTTTGGTGAAGGAAAATGGAAGCTCACCAAAGGCTCTTTGATTGTGGCTCGAGGAAGTAAGCAAGGTAATCTCTATGTGACTAAAACCAAGTTGTGCAATGAGGTGTTGAATGTTGCTGAAAAAGACACTTCAGTTGAATTGTGGCACAAGAGGCTTGGACATATGAGTGAGAAGGGCATGCATGCTCTTGCTCGCATGGAGTACCTCCCTGAGTTGAAAGGTATATCCTTGAAACCCTGTGCACATTGTTTTGCTGGCAAACAACATAGGGCTGCATTTCGTACACTCCCTCCACATCGTGGAGAAAATGTTCTTGATATTGTGCACACTGATGTTTGCTCCATGACTGGAAAAAAACTCATGGTGGAGCATTATACTTTGTGACTTTTATTGATGACCATTCCAGAAAGGTTTTTGTGTATGTGCTGAAACACAAATACCAAACGTTTGAAGCCTTCAAGGAGTTCCATGCCAAAGTTGAAAGAGAAACTGGCAGGAAATTGAAGTGCGTGAGATTAGACAATGGTGGTGAATACAGAGGTCCTTTTGAAAGGTATTGCAGAAATGTTGGTATCAGGCTTGAGAAGAGTCCACCAAAGACACCTCAGCTCAATGGTCTTGCTGAGAGAATGAACAGGACACTCGTAGAGAGGGTCACAGCTATGCTCTCTCATGCTCATTTACCTAATTCATTTTGGGCTGAAGCATTGATGAATGCTATGTATGTGGTTAACCTATCTCCCTCAGTTCCTCTTGCAGGTGATATTCCTCAGAGAGTTTGGTCAGGGAAGGAGGTATCATACAAGCACTTGAAGGCCTTTGGTTGCAGGGCATTTGTACATGTTTCAAGGGACGAGAGATCCAAGCTGGATAGCAAGACAAAGCAGTGCATCTACCTCAGCCAACCAAGTGAAGAGTTTGGCTACAGGTTGTGGGATCCAGCAAATAGGAAGATTGTGAGAAGCCGAGATGTGGTGTTCATTGAAGATGAAACAATAAAAGATATTGGGAAACCAGAGAAGTCAATGACTAGCACACCTCAGGTTGATATGGATCCAATCCGTCCTCCTCTCATGCATGACAATCATGGGGGAGATGATGACACTGAAGACAGTGGAGATGCAACTGATCAAGGCAGTACAAGTCAAAGTGGCGAGCAGCCATCAAGTGATGATGATGATGAAGTTGGTAATGATGATGCCAACGAAAATCCACCTGATTCACCACCAGTGCAGCAGCAAAGAAGAAGTGAAAGAGGTCACATTCCTTCTTCTAAATATCCACCACATCAATATGTGTTGATGATAGATGCAGGTGAGCCCTCATGTTATGAGGAGGCAATGTCTGATGAGAACAAAGAAGAATGGTCAGAAGCCATGCAGGATGAGATGAATTCCCTGTATGAGAATGATACTTTTGAGTTGGTGAATCTGCCAAAGGGCAAGAAAGCACTCAAGAACAAGTGGGTGTACAGAGTGAAGACTGAAGAAAACACCTCACATCCAAGGTACAAGGCCAGATTGGTTGTGAAAGGATTCAGTCAGAAAAAGGGCATTGATTATGGTGAGATATTCTCTCCCGTGGTCAAGATGTCTTCGATCCGAGTTGTGCTTGGCATGGCTGCCACCATGGACTTAGAAATTGAACAACTTGATGTGAAGACAACATTCTTACATGGTGACCTAGAGGAGGAGATATACATGGAGCAGCCAGAGGGGTTCATGGTTGCAGGCAAGGAGCACTTAGTTTGCAAATTGAAGAAGAGCTTGTATGGCTTGAAGCAAGCTCCTCGGCAGTGGTACAAGAAGTTTGAGTCTTTTATGACTGGGCTTGGTTACCATAAAGCACAACCTGATCATTGTGTCTTTATGAAGAGGTACGCCGAGGGTGACTTCATTATTCTCTTGTTGTATGTTGATGATATGCTGATTGTTGGAAATGGCACAAAGAGGATTGCTCTCCTCAAGAAGGCATTGAGTAAATCATTTGCCATGAAGGATTTAGGACCAGCTAAGCAAATACTTGGCATGAAGATCTCCCGTGATAGATCAAAGAAGCTGCTTTGGCTCTCACAGGAAAGATACATTGAGAAGGTACTTGAAAGGTTCAATATGAAAGATGCAAAGTCTGTTATCTCTCCGCTTGCAGGCCATCACAAACTGAATTCAAAACAATGTCCTACAAGCAAGAAGGAGAAAGAAGAAATGAGGAAAGTACCTTACCAATCTGATGTGGGCAGTTTGATGTATGCCATGGTATGCACTAGGCCTGACATTGCCTATGCAGTTGGAGTTGTTAGCCGGTTCATGACAAATCCAGGTAAAGCTCACTGGGAAGCAGTGAAGTGGATTCTCAGGTATCTCAAGGGTACTTCTACATCTTGTCTATGCTTTGGAAACGGTGATCCTGTATTGCAGGGCTATACAGATGCAGATTATGCAGGTGACAAGGATCGTAGGAAGTCCACATCTGGATACCTGATGACTTATGCAGGGGGAGCAGTGTCATGGCAATCAAGATTGCAGAAATGTGTTTCTACATCAACTACAGAAGCTGAGTACATTGCAGTAGTTGATGCTGGCAAGGAAGTTTTGTGGATGAAGAACTTCTTGCAAGAGCTCAGCATGAAGCAAGAGAAGTATGTCCTTTTTGTGACAGTCAGAGTGCTATTCATCTTGCCAAGAATTCAAGCTATCACTCTCGAACCAAGCACATTGATGTGAGGTACCATTGGATTCGAGATGTTGTGAGTTCCAAGTTGCTAAAACTTGAGAAGATCCATACCGACGACAATGGTTCGGATATGATGACCAAGATATTGCCAAATGAGAAGCTACAGGCATGTTGCAAGGTAGCGGGCATGGCGGTGCCCCCCTCATGAGTCGGAGGGGGAGATTTTTTGGGATATCCTCCTCATGTGGGCTGTGAGGAGATGACCATTTAAAGGCCTTTTAGGTAGCCCAAAGAGGTGCAGAAGCCCACTACCCATTAGGGTTATGACCTAGGGTCATTTTGGATTTGCACATGAGTGGATGGGGATGCTTTACCCTCCATCCATTAGCCACCAACAAGGGTGACGAAAATCAGTTCATCCTCCAAGAGAGAAGAAGAGAGAAAACCAAGAGAGCAAGGGAAGAAGAGGAAGATTGAAGGAAGAAGCAAGGGAGCTCCTCCCCAAGGTTGTGATGGTCCAGATCCACTACCTTGCCTCCTTCAAGCTTCGGTTCCACCATCTTTGGTGAGATTGTTCCAATCCCTAGTTCTTGAGCCCCAAAGCTTGTTGTGTTCATCCAAGATTCAGAAATCTTGATGTATGAGATCCTCTAGTGCTGACTAGAGAAGAACTTGTTGTATCCCACATTTGATAATAGTGGAAGAGGATTTGGGTGGCTTCGGCCCGTGGTTTTTTCCCTCAAGTTGAGGGGTTTTCCACGTAAAAATCTGGTGTCTCTTTGTTGATGCTTGGTGCTGTCCAGAAACTTACTCCTACCACAAGACACTAGGTTGAGGAGTGTCTTGCCTGCTAAGTAACATTTTCTGCGTCCACATATGCTGCTGCATATGTTCCTTCCATGCTAAGCAACGATCCTTGAATTAGTACATGATGTGGTGCTGAGATTACTTGTTTCCGCTGCAGTTTTCAGTTAACCACAAGTGCATTTGTGTGCTAATTCCCAACACAAACAGAGTAGTATACATGCATATTTTCCTCTTTATCCCGCGTTTCTACGAACAGGTGCATATCCTCTCGTTGCCTTACCATCTCCTCTATTTCATTCCAGTCAAAATTTGATTCATGGTCGCTCACGCATGATAGTGCTAGATGGCAAGATGGAATTCCCTACGGGTCAATGAATCATGTATAGCCCCATGTGGCTGCTTCTGCTTTGGGTGATTTGCCCAAGCAAGGTTAATCTATAAAGCTATGCTTTCCATCAAAAAACACCAAACAGTTGCTCTTGATTAATAGAGAGAATACTTACTTTACTAAGACAAAGGTACGTGTTCACATTTATTAAAAATAATCTTAAACAACAATGCTCATATTAAGTACAAATCTGGTTCTTCTATCTATTGTACTACATCCTAAATGATTGGATATCCACTAATCAACTACTTGTCCATCAAGTCCTTGATACACCAGACTTCTGAATGTCTTTTTTTCAGTGATTCTTTATCAACACAACTACTACTTGTCCTAGGCCTTGAATCATTGTGCTCCTGGGTACCATACTTTTCCGATTCTTGCTCGTGCTGATTGTTTACTGGTTTGTTATCAACACTGGTGCATTTGCGAGTTATGACACGCTTCCTCTTGGGGCTTAATTCCATAAATGTTGATTTGTTTATTTCCTGACTACCTTCAGTTTTTTATTCTTCATCAAGATGTGCAGCACAGCCTGTTCTCCGTCTCCTACCCCTTTTAGTCTGGTTTATGCTTTATAGTGAGTTCAACATCCTCTGGTTCTTGCTTTGTAGTTTTCGGAACTGATAAGTGGTTCACTTGCTCCTGTTCTATAGCAGTAAGAGAGGTGTAGAGCTATGAAAGAACAGGAAAATACACCAAAAACATGCATGGTTATACTTTCGAATTCCTTTTTTTATTACATTACTTATCAAGACCAGTAAGCCTTATGTTAGATTTTGAATAATTCTCAGTTCCATCTTGGTCTGAATGTCCGCCATCAATAATGTTCTCTGGTATTGTATGAACGCCACCACTTCTGTGAGTTATTGTACGCTTTCTTTTTGGGCTTGATTCCTTGAATATGCATTCATCTTAATCCGGACTATCCTCCTCCGATTCTTCATCAGAATGTACAACACAACATGTGTTCCTAGTCCTAGTCTTTTTCGTGTCCTTTACAATGGGTTTATCCTTCTCTAGCTGCCTGTTGACGACATCTCATGTCTCGAAAAAAGGCTTCTACGAAAATATCACAATTTGAATTAATTGCCATAAAGATTCATTATAAAATATGGCATGCAGATACAAAATAATATATAGCACCATAGTAGAAATAGATGATGCCTCTTCTAACATTTGCATGTTGTACTAATGTTTTTTTTCTAGAATCCACAAAAAAAAATAAACAGTGTAATATTGTTAACCGTACTTGAAATTGTAGTCATTCAATCTGAACTGGAAAATCAATCTCTGCCCACATATTTTTCTGGATTTGTCTGCTCATGGATATCACAATCATCCCTATCTCAAGAATCTTCCAGATTTCTTAATCAATTTTTTGGCTTCTGCCTCAAGCATGGCGCAAGTTCTTGTTGCACTAAGATCACATATCTCCAGCTTAAATATCACTTCATACATATGGAGAATCATATTTCTATACAACTCAACTTCGGTAAGTTGTACTAAAAATGAACCCTCTTGTTCTAGATAA
The DNA here is from genome assembly GCF_002575655.3 of Aegilops tauschii subsp. strangulata. Lineage (NCBI taxonomy): Eukaryota > Viridiplantae > Streptophyta > Magnoliopsida > Poales > Poaceae > Aegilops > Aegilops tauschii. The sequence goes on from NC_053041.3 coordinate 303,788,150, forward strand.
TGGATTCGGAAACATTAATTTCACTTCTGCTATCTTGAAAGCACATCACCTAGAAGAACAATATTACTAAGAAAGCTACATTACAGAGATGCATATCATAAAGACAATGATTAGTAATTTTTTTATTGTACCTTTGAGCAGAACTTCCCTATGGTTCATAAAAAGTAATTATGCCATTGATTTCAAGATATATACCTCTTTCGTACAAAATGACCATTGATCCTTGTTGACCTTAATAAATTCTGTCTCATGCAAGGAACTTTGATACAACTCCGAGGACTTTCTAAACTCACGCTTTGATCATAGATCATCATCTAAAAGTTTTTCACTTGTAACATGTCCTATTTCATGAAGCTATGTTGTCTGATCAGGAGGCAAAGAAGGAGCTAACCCTGTCACAAACCTGGTCAGGAGGCTACGCCGATTGAATAATCAAATAACCTAATCAGGAACCAAATCAAGAAGTGGGTATGCCTCCTCGGAGAAAGTAGGCATGAAAAATTGTGGTAAACTGCATTAGCTTAATGGGGCTGGTGCTAACGGCGCAGCAGATGCAGCATCACAGCTTCTGGGCTTGGAGGTGAGGCTTCCGGTTGAGGTTTCAACTTTTCCTGCAATATCATTTCCTCAGTTCCACATAGACAAAACAAAAATATATATTAGTAACAAAAAATGAGCTTGATAATGTTTTGTACAATGGTGTTCCTCAATAAAGGAAGATATACGTACATGTCAGTTTCCCCTGTTCCTTAAAAACTACATGAAGAAAAGCTTATCCAATCAGACTTTGTAATTCTTTATTCTGTTTCCATGCACAGTATTCAGAAAATAACAGATTGTCTAGGGCCAAACATCAAGAATCTAATCCAACCATCCATTACAAATTCTGATTGTCTATGCCTGAACATCAAGAATCCACTACAACCATCCATTATAAATTTTGATTGTCCAGGGCCAAACATCAAAAATCCAATCCAACCATCCATGAACGCATGATGCATCCCGTAATTCTATTTGTCACCGAGTATAAGGGTGTGCATCCATTGATTTTAGGGCTGAACTGGTTCCAACTAATATCACAATCATCCAAATAGGAGCACGGGAGAATAAACCTGAGGTTAAAGGGGCTGGAGTATGTATGTAGGATCAAAGAGGGATTTAGCATGGACCATGCATGGTGCCGAAGAGGCAGTTTGAAACATCCTACCTTCTCCGGATGAAGCGATGCGAGTTAGGAGGCCGGAGGCAGTATGGCTAGAGGCATAATCCATACATAGAAGAGAAGGCGACGTCTGTCAGTGATGGCATAAATAGGTCTGGTGGCAAAAGCGCCCCTGCAAGGAGGATGAGGTGGCAGATCATGAGGAGGTAGCGATCTAGGAGAGATTCCTGAACATACGGGAGGAAGGAGAAAAGGCCTGCTCATGGGATAAGGAGATGGTTACCTAAGATCTGATGGTATTCTTTTTTACATTTAATTAGCTATATGATGGTAACCTATGGTAGGAAGGAGGGTTCCAACCAATATCACAATCATCCAAATAGGAGCACGGGAGAATAAACCTGAGGTTAAAGGGGCTGGAGTATGTATGTAGGATCAAAGAGGGATTTAGCATGGACCATGCATGGTGCCGAAGAGGCAGTTCGAAACATCCTACCTTCTCCGGATGAAGCGATGCGAGTTAGGAGGCCAGAGGCAGTATGGCTAGAGGCATAATCCATACATAAAAGAGAAGGCGACGTCCGTCGGTGATGGCATAAATAGGTCTGGTGGCAAAAGCGCCCCTGCAAGGAGGATGAGGCGGCAGATCATGAGGAGGTAGCGATCTAGGAGAGATTCCTGAACATACGGGAGGAAGGAGAAAAGGCCTTCTTGTGGGATAAGGAGATGGTTACCTAAGATCTGATGGTATTATTTTTTACGTTTAATTAGCTATCTGATGGTAACCTACGGTAGGAAGGAGGGACGCCATCCAATGGCTTTTTTTTTCATCGGGCCATCCAATGGCTTTGACACATGATGATGAGGACATCAATACCATTGATACACCCACAGCCTCTGCTGCTATACATACTAGACCAATTACTAGAGCTCGCGCACGCCAATTAAATTATCAGGTACTTTCGTTTCTTGGTAATGATTCTAATGTTCATGAGAATATGATGCTGCCTAAATTGGATACATTTGTTTTGCTTACAAATGAAGGGCCTGGCATGGATAAGAGGGATGAACACTAGAGCAAGACCAAGCATGGAGATGATGGCATGCGCAAGGAGAACAAGAACAGAGTTACAAGTGATAATTTCAGGACTTTGAAGCCACCATAAGGAGTGCAAGAAGCCTTGGACGAAATATACAAGATGCCACTTCATAAATTTCGTCCAGAGTCTATTCTAGGTGCTGCGTCACCTTATTATTGGGCCAGACCCATGTAATTTCGAAATACTTAAGTATATGCGGTCTTTAGAGTCCGTATGTGTGGGGAAACAAGAGTTAGGGTTGGTTTCGGACCCCTCCTCCAAGGGCCACGAAATTCCCCCCTCTTCCTCCATATATACAGCCCTTGGGGCGTCGTTTAGACTTTGGGTTTTTGTTTAGATTAAAGTTCGACATAGCTGCAACTTCGCGTACTTCGTTTGTGTTCAACGACCAGACAAAAGCGTCACAGAACCCCACCTTGATCAATAAAGCTTTCCTCTTATATTCGCAATATCCAGATTCCAATCTTAGTTTCTTGCTTGTTCTTCATTTGCCTGCAGGAAACAGACCTTCGTGGTCAGGTTGATCGTGCTCTGGCGTGGTCAATAACCTCTCGGAGTTGGTTTAGCGATTGCTAAGGCGCGACGTCCTCGCACGTTCGTAGTCGGATCGTCAAAGTCGACTTCCTCCAAAACAATAGCCACCATCTCATTGAAAGATGGGACACATTTGCCTCTATCAAGTGGTATCAGATTTCCAGGTTGCTCGGTGAGATTTTACAGTTCTTCATAGTTTAGATCGAGTCTGTTCTTCATACCTACAGTCCACGAAAAAGCCAAAAAAAATTAGGGTTAGTTCATCATATCCGAACCAGTCTGAGCCTTTGCATAGTCTTTTCAGTATTTTTCTTTGTTGAATTTGCGGTTGCATCGTCGTGTCAAGTTGCTGGTCTTAGCGTCTAGTTTCCCTTAGAGTTTCGAGTTCTGTTCACAAGTTGTCACGCCGCCGCCGCACCATCGTCATCGCTCCTGCCATCTCCCACCACCACTTATCCGCCACCAATCTGTATCCATATACCACCACCGATCCGTATCCATATACCACCACCGCTACCATATACCACCACCGTTGCCATATACCACCACCGCTACCATATCTTACCATCATATATCCACCACCAATCCGAGTTCTTCTCATATTAGGTTTGTTTTCGAGATCCATCTATTTTCCGATTCGTGTTTCCTTGCCTGAGTAGGTTTCGAAAAAAAATCTGGAGACCCCCGGACAGTTTTTAGGCCAAAATTTTGGGGACCAAAAATATTTTTCCCTATCTTATTTTTAGGTCCCAAGGAGCGTTTTGAGACACTCGCCATCATAGTGATTTTTTGTCGCACTTTCTCGTCGCCGCTGCCCTGATTTCCGAAAAAATTGTCAAAAAAATTTCGTGCCTATCCTGTTAGTTTGACTTGGGAAGAGTTTTGAGACACTTGCCATTATAGTGATTTTTCGCAAAAAAAGAGCAAAAAAATTTCAGAGTGTGCTTTTCCCTTGTTTACGTGTCGCGTCGTGATTTTGTTCGTGTTCTAGGCTCGCGTCTCTAGTACGGTCTAGCCTAGGACCAGCACAGTACCGTCGCTGAGCGTTTATTCAACTTTGCATATCTGAATTGATTATTGCTGACCATTTTTCTACCATATTATTAGCCTTCCCGGCTCCACACACATCTACGTCGTGTGTTTGACTCTCCCTGGTAATCGCTCTATTCAAGCTTTGAGAGTTTTGACTACAACGGTTGCCAATCACCACCTGCTGCTTGGTAAGAACTGGTAAGAATTTGAGATTTGCTTGACGGATTTGTGTCGCCCCACCACCACCATTTTCTAGTAGTCTGTAGGATCATGTTCTTGTGTGTTTCTATTGCTGCTAACCATGGCAGGATCACAAGTCGATGAGACTGAATGGGAGAACATGACGAATAAGGAGTTGCATGATAAATTTCAGCAAATGATGACCGAACAGGTGCAAGATGTGCTGAACAATTTTGAAGAGGCCATGGATAAGATAACTGGCCTTGAGAAGACGTTCGAAACAAAGCTCGATAACAAATTTAATGAACTGCTTGCGCGTCTTCCACAACCACCACCGGCTGCACCTGCCACACCTCTGCAACAACAACAACAACAACAACAACAACAACAACAACAACAACAACAACAACAACAACAACAACAACAACAACAACAACAACAACAACAACAACAACAACAACAACAACAACAACAACAACGACGACGACGACGACGACGACGACGACTACCTTCATGTCGCGAAACAGCCCTCTGCCGAGCGAGCCGTGTCCCTCTTGAGCCTGGCCAAACTGTTGGTGTTGCTGTTGATACTTCTGTGGCTCATGTTGCTGATGAGGAGGAGGATGCTTATGCAGGAGATTACGAGGATGAGGTTGATTAAAATCAGAATTACGTGCAACCACCAGCACCACAACCACCAGGTCATCCACATGCAAATAATCGCAATGGTTGCGCTACACCACCCCCTCAGGTACGAGCTCATGACCATCTCCCTAAACTGAAATTGAATATTCCACCATTTGAGGGTAGATACGTTCCTGATATATATCTTACATGTTTAGAATATCCCGAGGAGAGACGTGTTGCTGCTGCACTTTGTGCTTTCACTAGTTTTGCTTGTGTGTGGTGGTCTGAACATCGTAGATTATATCCGAATAATATTCCAACTACTTGGGCTGCTTTGAAAACTGCTATGCATACTCGTTGGGTTCCACCATATTATCAACGTGAATTACTTCAAAAATTACAGCGTTTAAGACAAGGAAAAAATTCTGTAGAGGAATATTATCAGGAATTACAAATTGACATGATTAGATGTGGTATTGTTAAGGATAATGAAACTATGCTCGCACATTTTATGGGTGGATTAAATAGAGAGATTCAGACCATTCTAGAGTATAAGGAATATAATATTATCACTCGTTTATTCCATCTTTCTTGTAAAGTTGAACGTGAAGTGCAGGATCGACGGGCATTGGCACGAACTAACTTTTCTGCAGGCCGACCTTCCTCATGGACACCGCGTGCATCCTCTACTTCCACACATTCTACTGCATCGGCACCTTCATCAGCTGCCACCTCCAGTCGTGATACAAGAAAGCAGGCACAACCACCACTATCTACCAAGAGCACACATGTCGGGCCTGTACATAGCTCTTCTTCTTCCATGGCATCAACAGGGCACACAAGTGATATTATTTGTCGTCGTTGTAAGGGAAGAGGTCATTATGCGAGAGAATGCAAATCTTAGCGTGTGATGATTGCTATTGAGGATGGTGGTTATGAGTCCGCTAGTGACTATGATGAAGAGACTTTGGCTCTTATTACACGTGAAGAACACGGTGGAGATGATTCTGGAAATGAGACGCAATACATGGCTCCTGAAGACGCTGACAGGTATGAATGTTTAGTTGCTCAACGTGTTTTGAGTGTGCAGGTTACACAAGCTGAGCAAAATCAGTGGCATAATTTGTTCCATACAAAGGGAGTTGTGAAGGAATGTTCTGTTCGCGTCATCATAGATGGAGGGAGCTGCAACAACTTGGCTAGCATGGAGATGGTGGAGAAGCTATCTCTCACCACAAGACCACATCCACATCCTTACTACATCCAATGGTTCAACAACAGTGGCAAGGTTAAGGTAACACGTACTATTCGTGTACATTTTAGTATCTTTACATATGCTGATTATGTTGATTGTGATGTGATACCTATGCAAGCATGTTCCTTATTACTTGGTAGACCATGGAAATTTGATAAAAAAATCTATACACCATGGTAAAAACAATCAGTATACTCTTGTTCATAAGGATAAAAATATTACTTTGCTTCCTATGACTCATGATTCCATTTTGAAAGATGATATTAATAGAGCTAATAAAGCAAAACAGGAGAAAAATAAGAGTGAAAATCAGATTGTTGTAAAATAATTTGAGCAACAAATGAAACCTAATAATAAACCATCTAGTGTTGCTTCTGAAATTAAATTGAAAAGTGCCTGTTTACTTGCCACAAAATCTGATATTGATGAGCTAGATTTTAGCAAATCTGTTTGCTATGCTTTTGTGTGCAAAGAGGCATTATTTTCATTCGAGGATGTGACTTCCTCTTTGCCTCCTGCTGTCACTAACATTTTGCAGGAGTTCGCTGACGTCTTTCCACAAGACGTGCCACCGGGATTACCACCTATTCGTGGGATTGAGCATCAAATTGACTTAATTCCCAGTGCATCGCTACCCAACTGTGCACCATACCATACCAATCCAGAGGAGACGAAGGAGATTATGCGTCAAGTCCAGGAGCTGCTCGACAAAGGTTATATTTGCGAATCCCTAAGTCCTTGTGTTGTTCCTATTATTCTAGTGCCGAAAAAGGATGGTACATCGTGTATGTGTGTTGATTGTAGAGGCATTAATAATATTACTATTCGTTATCGTCATCCTATTCCTAGGCTAGATGGTATGCTTGATGAATTGAGTGGCTCTACAATATTCTCCAAAGTTGATTTGCTTAGTGGATACCATCAAATTGTATGAAATTGGGAGATGAATGGAAAGTTGCATTTAAAACTAAGTTTGGTTTATATGAGTGGTTAGTCATGCCTTTTGGGTTAACTAATGCACCTAGTACTTTCATGAGATTAATGAACGAAGTTTTACGTGCTTTCATTGGACGATTTGTGGTAGTCTATTTTGATGATATACTGATTTATAGTAACTTTTTGGAGGAACATTTGGAACATTTACATGCTATTTTTATTGCTCTACGTGATGCACGTTTGTTTGGTAACCTTGGAAAGTGCACCTTTTGCACCGACCGAATATCTTTTCTTGGCTATGTTGCTACTCCACAGGTAATTGAAGTTGATAAAGCCAAGATTGAAGCTATTGAGAGTTGGCCGCAGCCCAAAACGGTCACACAAGTGAGGAGTTTCATCGGCCTCGCTGGTTTCTATAGGCGTTTTGTGCGAGATTTCAGCACCATTGCTACACCCCTCAACGAGTTTACAAAGAAGGATGTGCCTTTTGTTTGGGGTACCGCACAGGAAGAAGCCTTCACGGCATTGAAAGATAAGTTGACACATGCTCCTTTACTCCAACTTCCCGATTTTAATAAGACTTTTGAGCTTGAATGTGATGCTAGTGGAATTGGATTAGGAGGTGTGTTATTACAAGATGGCAAACCTGTTGCATACTTTTCTGAAAAATTGAGTATGCCTGGTCTGAACTATTCTACTTATAATAACGAATTATATGCCCTTGTTCGGACCTTAGAAACATGGCAACATTATTTATGGCCCAAGGAATTTGTTATACATTCTGATCATGAATCTTTGAAACACATTAAAAGTCAATCAAAACTGAACCGTAGACATGCTAAATGGGTTGAATTCATTGAGACTTTCCCTTATGTCATTAAACACAAGAAGGGTAAAGAAAATGTTATTGCTGATGCATTGTCTCGTCGTTATACTATGCTTTCACAACTTGACTTTAAAATATTTGGTTTGGAGACCATCAAAGATCAATATGTGCATGATGCTGAATTTAAAGATGTATTGCAGAATTATAAGGAAGGGAGAACTTGGAACAAGTTCGTCATTAACGATGGACTGTGTTTCGTGCTAACAGGCTATGCATTCCAGCTAGCTTCGTTCGTCTTCTGTTGTTGCAGGAGGCGCATGGAGGAGGATTAATGGGACACTTTGGCATGAAGAAGACGGAGGATATACTTGCTACACATTTCTTTTGGCCAAAGATGAGACGGGATGTTGAGCGTTTTGTTGCTCGTTACACTACATGTCAAAAAGCTAAGTCACAACTCAATCCTCATGGTTTATATATGCCTTTGCCTGTACCTAGTGTTCCTTGGGAGGATATATCTATGGACTTTGTTTTAGGTTTATCTCGAACAAAGAAGGGGAGGGATAGCATATTTGTTGGCGTGGATAGGTTCTCGAAAATGGCACACTTTATACCATGTCATAAAAGCGATGATGTTGTTAATGTTGCTTATTTGTTCTTTCATGAAATTATTCGCTTGCATGGTGTGCCAAATACTATTGTTTCAGATCGTGATACTAAATTTCTTAGCCACATTTGGAGATGTTTATGGGCTAAGTTGGGGACTAAACTGCTTTTTACTACTACATGTCATCCCCAAACTGATGGACAAACTGAAGTAGTCAATAGAACATTGTCTATCATGCTTAGGGCTGTTTTGAAGAATAACAAGAAAATGTGGGAAGAATGCTTGCCTCATACTGAATTTGCTTATAACCGGTCGCTGCATTCTACTACTAAGATGTGCCCTTTTGAAATTGTGTATGGTTTCCTACCTCGTGCACCTATTAATTTGTTGCCTCTTCCATCTTCGGAGAAGGTTAATTTTGATGCTAAACAACGTGCTGAATTGATCTTAAAAATGCATGAGTTAACTAAGGAAAATATTGAGTGCATGAATGCTAAATATAAACTTGTTGGAGATAAGGGTAGAAAACATGTTGTCTTTGCACCTGGAGATCTTGTTTGGTTACATTTGCGTAAGGATAGGTTTCCTAATTTGTGCAAACCAAAGCTAATGCCACGTGCTGATGGTCCTTTTAAGGTGTTAGAGAAAATAAATGATAATGCATATAAACTGGAGCTGCCTGCGGATTTTGGGGTTAGTCCCACTTTTAACATTGCAGATTCAAAGCCTTATTTGGGTGAGGAAGATGAGCTTCCGTCGAGGATGACTTCATTTCAAGAATGGGAGGACGATGAGGACATCAATACCATTGGTACACCCACAGCCCCTGCTGCTATACATACTGGACCAATTACTAGAGCTCGCGCACGCCAATTAAATTATCACGTACTTTCGTTTCTTGGTAATGATTCTAATGTTCATGAGAATATGATGCTGCCTAAATTGGATACATTTGTTTTGCTTACAAATGAAGGGCCTGGCATGGATAAGAGGGATGAACACTGCAGCAAGACCAAGCATGGAGATGATGGCATGCGCAAGAAGAACAAGAATGGAGTTACAAGTGATGATTTCAGGACTTTGAAGCCACCATAAGGAGTGCAAGAAGCCTTGGATGAAATATACAAGATGCCACTTCATAAATTTCGTCCAGAGGCTATTCTAGGTGCTGCGTCACCTTATTATTGGGCCAGGCCCATGTAATTTCGAAATACTTAAGTATAGGTTGTTTTTAGAGTCTGTATGTGTGGGGGAACACGAGTTAGGGTTGGTTTCGGACCCCTCCTCCAAGGTCCACGAAATTCCCCCCTCTTCCTCCATATATACATCCCATAGGGCGTCGTTTAGAATTTGGGTTTTGTTTAGATTAAAGTTCGACATAGCTGCAACTTCGCGTACTTCGTTTGTGTTCAACGACCAGATAAAGGCATCACAGAACCCCACCTTGATCAATAAAGCTTTCCTCTTATATTCGCAATATCTAGATTGCAATCTTAGTTTCTTGCTTGTTCTTCGTTTGCCTGCAGGAAACATACCTTCGTGGTCAGGTTGATCATGCTCCGGCGTGGTCAATAACCTCTCGGAGTTGGTTTAGCGATTGCTAAGGCGCGACGTCCTCGCACGTACGTAGTCGGATCGTCAAAGTTGACTTCGTCCAAAACGATAGCCACCATCTCATCGAAAGACGGGGCACCTTTGCCTCTATCACATGATGGGGTTGGTAAATTAATAGCTTTTTTCACAACTGAACAAACTTTAAACCGAGAATTGTATGGGCTGATCTACACCGTAATAAGTCGGCCCCACAAGATTAAAGACTCCTAATTACTGATTGGACGTGGGAATTCCTTGGGAATCTAAAATTATTATAGGGGTATAGAGGTATAGATTGGCCTCACCTAGTTGTTCCAGGCTAGAGCGTTGTCGGCGGTCTTCTTCTTCTTCTTCTTCTTCCTCTTTGGCCATTGAACACAAGCTAGAGCATTGTCGGCGGTCTTGTTCATGATGTTCATGGCAATAAACTCATCCAACACATCGCTTGAAGAAAAGGTGTGGAAGTCCAGTCTTTGACGGATCACGGAGGACATGGCCTTGTTGAATGGCATGATTGCCTTGAGAAACTTACGCTTGATCCAATCATCATATGTATCCTTACTCCCATGATCTTGAAGAGCAACAACGAGAGTTATCAATCTCCGGTGGAGGTCACGAGGATCCTCATCGTCATTTGTCACAAACTCACCGACCTCATCAAGAACCACCTCAAAGTTTGACCGTTGAATGCTCAAGCTTCCCTTGTACAAAGAGACAATATGTTCCCAACAATCCTTTGGACGAGAGAAGGAGCGCAAGTGAGCTAGGTCTTCGGGAGGCACCGCGGATTGAAGGATGAACAAGGTGGAGTGATTGTATAATTGTCCACCTCTTCTCTTGGGGTGAGGTTGTTTGGATCATGCGGTAGTAAGCTTGCTCAATTATTCTCCAAAGATTGGTTGAGTTGTGATTCAAATGAGACTTGATACAAAAAACCCAATTAGCAGAATCATTCTTCACAAGCTTAGGAGGAGGACTAAGGTTGTCAATATGAGGTGTGGGGACCGGTCCTCCATAGACCGGGGGAGGGGCAACCGCGGCATGTGTGCTCGTCCCATTTTTACCTTGAGGGGAGGAAGTTTGAGTAGCTTTAGCCGTTTCCTTGCCGGAACTGGCCTCGGACTCCGATGCGGTGGGATTAACCACTTGCAACGGACCGGTAGAAGTTTTCAACCCCTCAAGTAGCTCTTTAAACATGGACTTGACCTTGGCCATGATAGACGTCTTAAGTGAAGCCATAGCTTCATTTAAGTCGTCTCGGGTGACCGAATTCAACTCCACGGCCTCGGGTACTTCATCAACCCTATCCCCGTTGCCAACCATACTTTTTGGGTGGTGAAACGCTTAATAAAGAGACGAGGTTCTGATACCAATTGAAAGGATCGATATGGTTGACTAGAGGGGGGTGAATAGGCAACTACCAATTTTTAACTTTACTTAACAAATTAGTTTTAGCAACAAATAGGTAGATATGCAACTAGGTGAGCAACCTATATGATGCTAGCAAACACAACAACTCAAGCAAGCAAAGGATACAACACAAATTAAGCTTGCACAAAGTAAAGGTAAGAAGTAACCATAAGTGGAGCCGGTGAACACAAGGATGTGTTACAGAAGGTCCTTCCCTTTGGGGGGAAGTGCATCTCCGTTGGAGCAGTGTGGAGGCACAATGCTCCCCAAGAAGCCACTAGGGCCACCGTATTCTCCTCACGCCCTCGCACAACGCAAGATGTTGTGATTCTACTAGTGGTGCCCTTGAAGGCGGCAACCGGACCTTTAGAAACAAGGTTGAGGCTCTCTCCACAACCAAATTGGAGGCTCCCAACACCACCACGGAGCTTCACCACAATCGAATGTGGCTCCGAGGTGACCTCTTCCGTCTAGGGTGCCCAAACACCCAAGAGAAACAAAATCCACACAAGAAAGTATGGGGGAACCAAATTTCCTTTGGTGGAAGTGTAGATCTAGGTCTCCTCCTTCAATCCCTAACAAATCAACAAGTTTGAGTGGCTAGGAAGAGAGATCGGGCAAGAAAGCTTGAAGGGCATTAATGGAGGAGAGAGAGAGGCAAGAGGTAAGAAAGTAGGTGGAAGAGCCACCCCTTATATAGTGTCCCTCAAATCCAACTGTTACAACAGTTTTTACACTGGAGCGGTACAACTGCTATGCGTACCGGTACAACCGGGAAACACGGGTACCCCGCAGAAACCCTACCAAGCGATACAACCGGTGGCGTGGCCGGTAGTACCGGTCGTCAAGAAAAACCGGAACAACCACCCCACCACCGCCCAACAACCGCTTCACAGCAGATGGGGATCACCCCAATAGTGGTAGTCGGGGCGGTGGTTGCACCGGTGCAACCGCCAGGACCAAGCACGAGTGGTGGCTAAGTCCCGAGCGGTACAACTGCTCCGTACCACCGGTAGTACCGCTCAAAATGAGTTGACCGGAACAACCGGGCCACCACCTCCCAAGGACCGCCCCACGACACAGCCTAGTCAGGTGGTAGGGCGGTACTGGGCCGGTACAACCGCCTGAAGCTACTCTCTAGGGTTGGCCAGATCATAAGCAGTACAACCGCCCGGAGGCAGCGGTAGAACCGCTGGCATCAACCTGATAGTAGCAACCCCAGGGTATCACCCTTGGGACGGTAGTTGCACTGGACGTACCAGCCAGGCGGTACAACCGCTCGGCCCAACGGTACAACCGCTAGGGAGTAAAAACCACTGCTTTGATAAGAGTTTGAGGACCTCTCTCTCTCTCTATGAACGAAAGGATATGTAGCGGGGTGGAGAAGGAATGTGTACATGCATTGATTCACCCAATACCTTCCGATGTGGATTCCCTTTTAATACTATGGGTTTCCTACGACCAAGAAATAAACATGTAGAAAACATCGTCGTCGTTCTTTTCCGTCCGGAGGAAATGCCTAATCGTGTTGTACCAAACAAAGCGTACCTGAAGAACTTGGCACACGATTAGACCACAAGGTGAGTTGTCATCATCACCAAAACACTAAGGTAGGAAATGTCCTAACACTAACAACCATTAGTCATTTTTACTGGAGACCAAATGTGTGTGAACTCGTGAAAATAACCGCACAGGAGATGCAATGAGGCGCTTAAGCAAGGCAAGTGCACCACAAGCACGCACTCAGGAGGACCGCAATTGGCGGGCCCCAACCACTAGTATTTAACATCACCAAATGTGCAGGGCGCATGATATGCTTCTAGCGGTCCAACATGTATTAGGGCAACTCCAACGCACGACCCCAAACGAACGTCCATTTCATCCGGGTTTCGTCTGTTTGGGTAGGAAAACGGACACACCCGTCAGCTTGTGGTCGTGCAGCCGTCGGTGCGCCCAACCGGCCCGCCGCATCCCAAACCGTCTGTTTATTCGGACTTGAAATTTAACACAAAAAACCCAAATAACCACTCCAAATGATATAAAAACATTAATATAAACATTAAAACGTCCACAGTAGCCAAGTTCACCATATTAATATAAAAAGAACTTTAAAAACATTAAAAATACTAGATAAGGCTCATCGCTGCTGCGGCCACCGTCATCTTCCGTAGCCGCTGTCCTACTCGTCGTCGTCATCGTCGTCGCTGGTGAGGTCGACGTATGAAGGTGGCTGCCATAGGTGGGCCGGCGGCCCCTGCCAGGCCGGAGGCGCCTACTGTAGTGGTTGCGGTGGCACCTGCACAACCTCCTCCCGTGGTGGGGACGGTGACCATGGGCTGGCGTCCACCTCAGCGTGCAAGACACGGTCTCCGTCCACGACCAGGACTGCCCGACCAATGTCGGGTTCCATCCCGTCGGCTCCTCCTCCCTCGGCACCTCTGAACGGACGTCCTCCATGGCCTCCTCCTTGACATTGGCGTCCGGCTCTGGGAAGGCGACGTCGTCGGCCACTGACAGGGCCATCATCTCCTCGAGGCCCAGCCATTGGCGCTCGTCATGGGTGTGGAGGGAGTCCTCCATCACCTGCCACATGAGCTCCTCCTCCTCGGTCGTCATTGGCGTGGGTGGTGGCAGGGAAAGAGACGGTGTAGGAGTCAGGTCGCGAACCAGCCTACGCCCGGGGGGCTGGGGCGGGCTGGGAGCGCGTGCGCGCAGCACACCCGCAGCAGGCTCGAAGCACGGTCGGCAAAGAAAGATTGCCGGCGGATGTCGTGCTCGTCACGGAGCCATGTATCCCAGAGCGGGGATTCGATGGCGTACCTCCAGTCATCGATGAGGTCCGGCGGCAGGCGAGCGCGGCGTCGATTGATCTCCTTGCGGCGGGCGTGGCCACTCACCAGGATCGGGGGAATGGGCACCCGATCCGCGGAGAGGTGCCAGTTTTTTGGGAGGTACATGTCGCTCCACGGCAGCGGCTTGCGCGTCTCCCAGTACCTCTTGCAGATCTCCGCCTTGACGTACGGCCGCATCTGAGGTGTTGCCCCGTCCGGCGAGATATGGAATGCGGGTGGAGATGGAGTGATGGAGCGGTGGCGGCAGCCGGACGACGATCCGGCCTCATGGCCGTGCCTCGTCTTGCGGCTGGGGAACCAGTGGTCAACCATTGTCGCCGGCGTGGGAGGTGGAGGAGCGGCAGGCTAGGGTTTGGTTGTCGGGGCTCGAGGAGGCACATGTCGTCGGGAGTGGAAGTGTGTACTCCCACCAGTCCATGACTTCCACATTAAAAAGGACGATGACCGCTCGACCGGGTGGCTGCCAGGCGCGTTCGCCCGTCCGTGCACCGTAAATGTGAATGGTGAGAGGTAGGTGGGCGACTGCCACGCGGGCTCGAGGCGGACACGGAGCGGGCGCGTGCGCGTCCGTTCGACGTCCGTGTGGACGCAAATCGGACGCACGATTGCGTGGAAAATGGGGCGGCCCGGATGCCAAACAGAAAAAATGTGGATGCGGTTGCGGTTGCACGTTGGGCCGTGCCGTCTGTCTGTTTGGCCCAAACGGACAAACATGCACCGAGTGGGGTCGTGCATTTGAGTTGCCCTTAGTTCATCGGTTTGAAGGAAATATATTTGATCAAAGTACAATAAACTTATGTAAGGAGATTATAAGAGTTAAAATATTATTTTTCTGCTGACATGGAAGGAAGAGAAGAGAAGAGAGAAGAGAAGCTGGCTACAGAATAAGAGCTAGTTGCAACATGTGCTCCTAAATCTACACTACTATTAAACGAGAGAACTTGACGACGGCGGACGAAAACTCTGCCCGTACAAACAACCCACGCCCGCACGAGTCTACATCTACAGGTAAACCCACGTCCTTTTCTCAAGAAAGAAAAAGTAACAACCCACGTCCAAATACACGGAGAGTCATACACGAAAACAACTGAGCTAAATTAGCGGGAATCAATCCAGGCTCGACGTCCAGATTACATGCCCCGTCGCTGCCCTGCGCAGCCGCTGAGGCACCCGACGACGGCCGCGACGTCGCTGCCCTGCGCAGCCGCCGAGGCACCCGACGACGAGGTCGCCGAGTCACTCGACGACGGCCACGACGACGTGTTGTTCCCCAACACAGGTGCAGCCGCACAGACGCCCTGCCACGGCCGCGACGAGGAGCTCCTCGCCGACATAGGTGCATGCTCTTCTCTGACCTGAAGTTCGAAAGGCTTTTACATGCCGCTGCCGCCAAGGCTTCGTTAGGCTAGAAGACGCCTCCGCCCTGCTCCTTTGTCAACCTGTTCATGTGATCCATCAATTGTTTTGATTGAATGAAATTATGAAAAACAACGAAAGTGTATGAACTGCTGAATTATGGCATGAAAATGCCTCATCAAGCTGCATATGAACAGGTTCAATTCTCAGTTCCAAATATGAACACACATAAAGTCACTCTGAGATACACCTACATGAATAGCATTACAAACTACTACATCCTGAATCATTGTTGCAGGTATATATATTAATGCAAAAGGAATTCAATTGGCGACTGAGTATTAACAAAGCTTTCATGTTATACAGTAGGATGGAGTTGAACATAAAACACTACTCTGTCTGAGTTGTGGTAATAGTATTCCTTCAGTTACAATTGTGTGATACCATTCTTGACATTCACAGGGTTGAAGGACTTCGTATGGCCCCAACCAGTCCCAATAGGGCGCGCACCCCGTTCCAGGATATAAGCAACAACCAATCCTTGGGTGATGAGCATTACACAACCACCCAATTTCAGTTTTTGTACCCCAACTGCTGAATTGTGACATTGATTGCAGACCCTAAAGAAGTAAAAAGGCAGAGGGATAGAGAGCGGTATGCACAAAATAAGGATGAGATTAATAAGAGACGACGTGAGGCCTACAAACAGAAGAAAATTGCGTCTGCTGAGATCAGTGGGGCACAAACACAGCTGGGTGTATCACAAGGTAATAAAGATGAACTTCATTCTTCATTATATATATTGCTATATATAATGATCTATTCTTCATCTACTCAGGTAGTAATGAGATTAACAAAGATGAAATTCATTCTCCATTATATATATTGCTATATATAATGATCTATTCTTCATCTACACAGGCAGTAATGAGATTAAGAATCGTATGGAAAGGGAGCGGTATGCACGAAATAGAGAGGAAATATTAAAGCGACAGCGACAAACCCGCGAGCAAAATAAGCATATTGCTGCCGTCCTTGATGGCAGTAACATTGTAACGCAAGTGCCGGCTACCGGACAATCTGCAGTCACACAACTACAGAACATAACAAGTGCAGGGGGTGCGGTACCAAATTCCGTTCATTTGACCAGAGAAGACAATGTGGACGATGAGTTTGATTGGTTGCACAGAAATGATGCGTACCAGATGCAACGGAATTCAAGACGACTGATACCCACACTTATGTCACTAGATGAGAACCCCCAACTCAGTACAATCGACAACCTACATATGCCAGAAAAGTCTTCTAAAAAAGGGTTAGTTGTCTGATTTATTAATGGTGCTAAATTATCCGGTGTTTATTTCTTCTCTAATTTGCCATTCTATTTTTGTTTCAGGTACAGATCCTTCTTATGGCAAGAAACCTCTACCGATCCAACGTAATGATATTACTCCAGGGATGGAACCGTCCCCAGATGCAGGTCAAACCCCTCATAATCAAATTGGTACGGTCTTGTGGTACCATCCTGTGCATAAAAAGGGTCCATCTCTTTTGCTTACTCTTTTGTGCCAAATAAATGTTTTCAGCCAACGACCATGCCGAAGATGCTTACGGACTACTGGAGCCCGATGTCCACACCATAAACATTGATGGTCTGCATAATGTCATTTTTAGTTTCATCTCCCCAGTATGCATAACATCAAATGAGCATCATTTACTACTCCTAACGCACTACTATTCAATACTCACAAATAGAATGCTTGGGAGACGGGAACCTAGGAGAAAAAACTGGAGACATGGACCATGATGAAGAAGCTAGGATCTTCGCCCAACCAGGTTTATTGTTGTTGACATGAGTTGCCAGTACAATATAGTATTAGTAATATGGTTTCTGGGTGAACTTTAATTAATGCATTCTGCTCCAGATGTTTATTTTCAATCCTACCGAGTGGAGCAAAAGTATGTTGATGGAGCTCCCAATAATGATGCTCACAACCGAGTTTACATGAACCTGCCCAAAAAGCATCATGTGCTTAGAAAATTTACTGATTGCCACCATTGTGGAGCTTTGCGCTTTCAATACGAGGGGCCTGCATTCTGCTGCAGAAAGGGAAAAGTGGATGTATTTACTCCAGATGTTTGTGAGGAGTTGAAACGGTTGTTTACAAGTCAAGATGATGGGGATGCTAGATATTTCAGAGAAAATATACGGTATTTCAACTCCCACTTCTCATTCACAAGTCTGGGAGTCACCCTTGATCGCCGAGTCAGCACCGCAGCAGGAACCGGCGTATATACATTTCGTGCGTGTGGAGGGTTGTACCACGCTCTTGATGATCTCGAGTCTGGTGATAATGGCCCTCGACATTTGCAGCTATATATTTATGATACAGATGAAAACTTGTTTCATAGGGTTAAGAGGTCTCCAAATCTTAGGTTAGATCTCATACGGAAGATTCTGGCAATACTAGAGCATAACCCTTATGCTCAAGTATTTAAAAGCCTTGGAGTTGTTCCAAATCTAGATGAATACAGGATCTCATTAAATACCGATATCAAGCTTGATCAACGAAGGTACAATGCGCCAACAACTTCTCAGGTAGCAGCAATATGGGTTGAAGGGAGCGACCCACAAAAAACCTTTGATAGAAGTGTTATCATGTACGGGAAAGGAGAGCGTCCCCTGTATATTAGAGCATACTATGGGTGCTACGACCCTTTGTCATATCCACTATTCTTCCCACGTGGGGAGATCGGTTGGAATCGTTTGATGCCATATATTGGGGCCGCCGATGACACAAACCAAGATTTAGTGGATGATACTGCACGACAACAGTACCCAGCCTATGTTCTTCCTTCAGGTATAATGTTCATAATTGATCTATAAATTTTAATCAAAGTTAAACTTATTCAGTAATCCATCTTGCAGACGATAACATGATTAGTGAACAACTTGGTCATGATGCAAGACATGAAGACCAGGCCACTGATTTAGCTGCAGGTATTGGACGTGATTGCTGTTTTTGTATTCTTATGGTTCTATTATACCAGATTTATGTTCATTGTTGATTTATACATATTAATCAAAGTTAGCCTTATTTAGTATTTCATCTTTCAGACAATAACATGATTATAGACCAAATTGATCATGGCCGCCGACATGACGACCAGGCCAGTCAAAGTTAACCTTATTTGGTATCCATCTTTCAGACGATAACATGATTAGAGAAGAACTTGGTCATGGCGCAGGGCATGAAGACCAAGCCACCGATTTAGCTGCAGGCATTGGACACGATTCCTGTTTTTATATTCTTATTATGATTCTATTATACCAACTTTAATGTTGTTAAACAATTTTTAGATGACTACGAGGATAACCCGGATGAGGATTTTGGTGACAATGAGATGAATGCCACAAAATCAAGGAAATATGTTAGCGCGAGGGAGTACTATGCCTTCAAGCTGCAGGTCCGGAAAAAGCTTTTTAACATCATCTTGTTTGGGGGGCGCCTTTTCCAACAGTGGGCGGTTGACATGTACATCAAGATTGAGACAATGAGGCTTGACTGGTACTCAAAGCCAGCAAATCAAAAGGTCATACGCGCTGACCTCTACCAGGTAACGTGCTTGTGTTTATACTATTAAATTGTATTACAGATGCCACTCTTTGCTTCAACATGGTATACTAATTGGCGTCAAATATTGATTTATTATAGGGCCTTGTTGACACCGTCATCGCTGGCGAGTCACGCGGTGATCGTATTGGCAAGAGAATCGTGCTTCCACGTACCTTCCCTGGTGGTGACCGTGACATGCAACGCAGGTTCCTGGATGCAATGGCAATAGTTCAACGATGGGGTAAACCGGATTATTTTGTCACGATGACATGCAATCCCTACTGGGAGGAGATAACTATTGAATTGTTGCCTGGACAGCTGCCACAAGACCGTCCAGACCTTGTGGCAAGAGTATACAGAGCTAAACAACGATCCATGATGGACTTACTGATTAAGGGTAAGCATTTTGGAGAAGTTGCGGCTTATGTACATGTCACTGAGTTTCAGAAACGAGGCCTCCCTCATGAGCATATACTTCTGATCATGAAAGCTAAAAGTAAGTTAAGGACCCCGGATGACTATGATCGGGTGATATCGGCAGAAATACCTGACAAAAAAAAATATCCTGTTCTCCATGATCTGGTGGTCAAACACATGTTGCATGGTCCATGTGGCGCGCTCAAGAAAAGTTGCCCTTGCATGATAGATGGACAATGTCGGTTTCATTACCCGCGAGATTTCTGTGATGCTACATTACAAGGGAAAGACTCATATCCCATCTATAGAAGGAGGGATGATGGGGTGAGAGTTAGGATCAGAGGAGCAGATTTGGACAATAGATGGGTGGTCCCTTACAACCCATTTCTGCTGATGACATACAACTGTCACATTAATGTCGAAGCATGCTCGAGCATCAAGGCAGTGAAGTACTTATTCAAATACATCTACAAAGGGCATGATAAGGCATCATTTGCGTTCGAGCAGGATATTATCAATGACGGGGGAATCATTGATGAAATTCGACAATATAGGGATGCACGCTGTATATCTCCTCCCGAAGCTATCTACAGGATTTTTGGCTTTAAAATGTTTGGTGTCAGCCCAGCTGTGTTGCAGCTCCAGCTTCATTTGCCAAACATGCATACAGTCGCATTTCAGGCTTATGAAAATCTGGAAGATGTTGTTGCTCGACCATCTTCTTCCAAATCCATGCTTACCGAGTACTTTGGGATGAACCAAAAGTATCCAGAGGCACGAAAATTGTTGTACAGAGAGTTCCCAGAACATTATAGGTGGATAGCCGGTAATAAGAAGTGGCAACCGAGAAAAAATAAGAGATCACAGATTGGAAGATTGGTGCATGCACACCCTGCTGAAGGAGAGAGGTACTACTTGCGGGTGCTCCTAAACCATGTCCGAGGTGCCACTTCATTTGATGATTTAAAAACAGTAAATGGCAAGGCATGCGGGTCCTTCAGAGAGGCGTGTGAGCAATTAGGCCTCATTGAGCACGACAGGACACTTGATGATTGCATGACGGAGGCTGGGACATTTCAAATGCCTACTGCTCTTAGACGGTTGTTTGCGACTATATTGGTATTCTGTGAGGCAACACAAATCCGTCAGTTATGGGACAAACATCTAGCATCCATGTCTGAAGATTATCGCCGTACTCAATCGAATGAGGCAGCACTTGAGCAAATGGTCCTTAGGGATATCAGGGATCTGCTGCAATCCATGGGAAAGGATATTAAACTCTATGGACTTCCGGATCTGGTTGACGCAGATGGTTCTTCTAACTTTGACAATACAGAGGTAACAGAGGAGAGACAGGTCAAAGTGGACCAAGAACATCTAGATCTATTCAGCTGTTTGAACAATGAGCAACTAGCTGGTTTCAATGACATAATGGATCATGTGACAAACCAAAAAAGCCAGATATTCTTTGTTGACGGTCCAGGAGGCACTGGGAAGACGTACCTGTACAAGGCGTTGCTTGCAAAGGTCCGTTCGATGGGTCTAATAGCGATCGCAACTGCTACATCAGGTATCGCAGCGTCGATAATGCCTGGAGGCCGGACTGCACACTCCAGGTTCAAAATTCCAATCAAGCTCACTGACAACAGCATGTGTAGCTTCACAAAGCAAAGTGGTACGGCAGAGTTGCTTAAACAGGCGTCCTTGATAATTTGGGATGAAGCTGCTATGACAAAGCGTCAAGCAGTTGAGACACTTGATAGATCGCTGCAGGATATAATGGAATGTTCTTTACCATTTGGTGGAAAGGTTGTCGTCTTTGGTGGCGATTTCAGGCAGGTCCTCCCCGTTGTGACCCGAGGGACAAGAGCACAGATCACTGATGCTACACTGTTGAGATCCTATCTGTGGCAGAAGATCCGCAAGATACGCCTCACACGCAATATGCGGGCACAGACAGACCCTTGGTTCTCGGAATACCTCCTACGGATCGGCAATGGGACGGAAGAAACAATTGGCGACGACTATGTGCATCTCCCTGAAGACATTGTGATTGCTTATACCGACGATGATGAACCTATTAACAAGCTTATCGAAGATGTCTTCCCATCCTTGCACACCAATGCTAGGTCGAGAGAGTACATGAGCACACGTGCAATTCTCTCGACCAAAAATGAGCATGTAGATGACCTGAATGACAAGATGATCTCCAGGTTTCCGGGCGAAGAAAAGGTGTACCATAGCTTTGACTATATCGAGGATGACTTCCAGAATAATTACACAATTGACTTCCTGAACTCGATCACACCAAATGGGTTGCCCCCGCATGTCTTGAGAGTAAAAATCAACTGCCCGGTCATTTTGCTACGGAACCTCGACCCTCATAATGGGCTATGTAATGGAACACGGCTTATGATCAGGGCCTTCCAGGATAATGCAATCGATGCAGAGATTGTTGGTGGCCAGCATGCTGGAAAGAGGGTGTTCATACCTAGGATCCCTATGTCGCCCTCGGAGGACACCTCACTTCCCTTCAAGCTTAAGAGAAAACAGTTCCCCATCCGCCTGAGTTTTGCGATGACCATTAACAAGGCACAGGGTCAAACCATCCCAAATGTCGGTATTTACCTTCCAGAACCTGTTTTCTCACATGGCCAACTATATGTTGCATTGTCAAGGGGTGTCTCAAGAAAGACGACACGGATTTTAGCCAAGCCTAACAAGGAGGTTGATAAATCTGGGAGAAGCACCAAAAACATTGTCTACAGAGATGTTTTAGAGGGGTGAGGTACGTGCAATAGTTCGTGTTTTCTTTGCACCTTCGATTTTGTACCTATATAACTAACTCTGAATATAACACTTTTCTCTTGTTTTATTTGCAGGTTTCATAACAGCGCACTACATAATAGGCATGAAACACAAATGATGTCGATGTGACCTCCGACTCTTTATGTCAGAGTCGTTTATTAGTGTGATTTATTTGTAAAAATCGTTGACATATTAACTGTCCCGAAATGAAAAAGTACAGACTTTAAATGTGTCACACTTGTTATTCCGTTCATGTTCTGATTACTTACAGCATTCATTTGGGAACGTAGAAATTTCAATTTATTCTGTAAATTCCAGAACATAAGATTGCTATACCAGCAAAATGTAAGCTGTTGGGATCATTGACAGAAATAATGAAATATTGCAATCTTATGATGGCTGTTTTTCTCTGAAGTGCATATGTGATTGTTCGACCTCAGTCTCAAATATAACTGGTTGAATTGCCAAGCGCACGTGAACTAACTAAATTGAAACGATCCATCTAACATATAAATGGAAGAAAGAAGTGTCAACTTCAGTCTTGACTGGACGTGGTCATCATGGAGTACTAAGTATTCTCAGTCCCTAACACTAACAACCGTCGATAATAATGTGTAAACACAACACTGAAGACAGCATAAGCAACAATGAACAAAAAGAGATAAAGGGCCAAGAAAGCAATCAATTTTTCTGAACACACGTGAGCAGCAATAATAATAAAACATAAGTACGGAACTCACCTTGATGGTTTCTTCATAACATGGAAACCTATGATGTCACCAGTCCCAATAGCTTTGGGCTGTAGTACAATATTTGCAAGGTTGCATGGTTTGATCTCAGGAATAGTGGATTATGCCGTTTTATCAAGCTCAGTCTTGAAACAATCGAAAGCACTTCCTTGGCCCCTCCTGTCAAACACGGCCATTGAGGGCACATAATTAACTAACTGCCAAGACAAAGGATACAAGAATTATATTTCTGTAGAGAATGATGAACTTTCTGTACATAATAAAAAGGTATAAGAGAAAGCACACAAAAAATAGATAAACGTTCTGATGAGCCGAGCAATATTTCTGCATAAACATGTATTACGAAAATAACTCAATTAATTCTATGTGCGTAGGGTATAAAAAAAGCAAAAAAAAAACATGCGTCCTGAGATAAATCAAAGGAGTTGCCAAAAAAAAGATAGATCAAAGGAAAGCGTGGGGCCTGAGATAACAATCACGATTCCCTTGCCTCCTCATGCTATGAAAGTCCTTCCCCTGATTTCCGCCTTACATATTGCCTACAGCGAACGATCTTTCAATCAGGAGCCCACAGAAGCAACGGGTTTTGCACCGTAGGGTTTCCTTCATCCTCTCTCGCGAAGGATTGCCGCAGCCTCACACCCCTCCGCCGCGCCGGCCTCCTCCACCGCAAGTCTGTCCAGCTTGCCGTACACATGTGTCCGTGGTGAACTACCATCGTCCCCCCCATGTCTGCGTCACAATCCCCGGTGGCCTCTACGGATCAATCTGATATCATCGTGGTAATAATGATATCTCTCGATAATTACATCCTATTCACGATTTCACATCTACAAGGCAACATAGTCGCTAGAGGTGATCCAACGAAGTGAATCAACATGCCTTGTGTTATCCCGCAAAGTTACAGAGATTTCATTATGTGACTTAGGAAATTCTTTGGGCAAGATCCACCTGATTACTAGAGAGAATAGTCACGCAAGTTAGTCTCGAAAAGTTTACTGAACAATTAAAAAAAGAAATAGATACTGAAATTTAGTTGGAAAGGATGTCCTGATACCACTATGTTAAGTAAACATGAGCAGATATGTGCATACAGTTTTGATGTACTCCCTACGACCCAACATATAAGATCGATTTTCAAGCTAACAAAACATAGGGGCTGAATGTGTATGACGTGATAATAATATATGCTTTGATTTTCAGGAAAACATCAACAAAGGAGCGAAGGACGAGCATACACAAAATATGCAGATTGAATGCATGATAACCAAAGATGAAGATATGAACACCGACTCAACAAATGCAATAGAAGAACAAGGCATCATGGAAGATACAGAAAATATGCAGATTGATGAGGTGATATCCTAACACAAGCATACAAAACCCAAGCCGACAAAGGCGGTTTTTAATTTCACATGCCATTATTATTCTTCTTATTCAAGGGGGACAAAACAATATGTAATCTATAGTATCATAATATCATACCTACGATTCTTTATTCATCTTCATAATATTTGCTCTTCTATACGTACTGAAGAATATTATATTATTATGTGTTTCAGTTACTAAGCGATGAAGAACCAGTAAGTACCGGGTAATATTATATTATGTGTGTTTCAGGTACGAAGCGAGGAAGAAACAAATGGAATAGACGACGACGATGAAGTACAGAAAAAAAGCACACAGGCCACAGATTGCGAAGTGGCAAAGGCATGCTTCCGTTTCAACTATCCCAAATAATTCTAATTCTCATTATATTATAATACTACATAGGGATTATTCTTTGTAATGTTGCTCTCAGGGATTAACCGTCAAGGAAACAAGTGAAGAAATGCAGCCAGCTCAAGACAATGAATTAGCACAAACATTCGACACCGAAGGGGCAGAAACTGTAGGGGACAAACTTGCAGA
Organism: Aegilops tauschii subsp. strangulata; assembly: GCF_002575655.3. NCBI lineage: Eukaryota > Viridiplantae > Streptophyta > Magnoliopsida > Poales > Poaceae > Aegilops > Aegilops tauschii. The sequence goes on from NC_053041.3 coordinate 303,813,122, forward strand.
ATTAAATGGAATAGCCAACAAAGATGAAGTGGAGAAAAAGAAGAGCACGCGGTCCATAGATTCCGAGGTGACAGAGGCATATTTTCTTTTCCAAGTATATGTCCCAAATAGTTCTAATTCTAATTATATTAAACCCTGCATACTGATTGTTCTTTGTAATCTTGCTCTCAGGAATTAACCTTGAACGAAACAAGTGAACAAATGCAGTCAGCTCGGGATGAGGAATTAGCACAAACATTTGGCACCGAAGGGGCAGACACTATAGGGGACACAATGAGAGAATCAAATGGAACAGCCGACAAAGAAGTGGAGAAAAAGCAGAGCACGCAGTCCAGTGATTCCGAAGACTCTGAAGTGACAGAGGTATCTTTTCTTTTCCAACTATTTTCCAAATAGGTCTAATTGTAAGTATATTATATCCTGCATACCCATTATTCTTTGCAATGTTGCCTCCAGGAATTAACCTTCAATGAAACAAGTGAACAAATGGATGCAACTGAGGACAGAGAATTAGAACTAACGTCTCGCATGGAAGGGGCACATACAGGGAAGCCTATCCGACTGCATAACAAACCTAAGAAGGCACAAGACTACGTGGTGGCTCCAGAAGGCACGGACAAATCCTTCTATGCCCTGCTTTTGCTACATTTATTTTCTTTGTCATTAATAAATGTTGTTACTTACATCATGATAGATTACGCCTGCACTGGCGATGATTGGTTTGTGATTGAAAATATCATGTCTGAACCAAACGATAAAAGAAATTTAGTGAGCATCGACGACTCACATCTCCAAAGAAAACAGTTAGAACGTCTATTACTCCCCGAAGAATTCCTTGGCGACGAAGTAAGTATATGTGTCTTTCAGACAAGACTGCTGTTTTAACATGAGTTTCTATTCACTCCTCTGACTAAGGTGTGCACTTCATATTGCAGATCATAGACGCATACATACATTGCATAAGTGCTAAAGAGCATCTACAGATGAGGTCAGGTGGAAGTGTGTTCTTAGAGAGTGCATGCATCTCTAAGATGATAAAGGAATCTAGCTCTATACGGGATGACGCACCAAGATGGGTATTAAACAGAGCTACAACTTATTTGGAACATGATATGGTGAGTCTCAGTTCCATATAAATGTTTGTATAGATGGGACCTAAACTAACAAAAACCCTATTTTCAGATATTCATTCCAGTTAACATTGAACACTTCCATTGGTACCTAGCAGTTATAAATGCCGGGCAGCGATGCATCCAGGTGCTCGACTCGCTAGGCCCAAGAATGAGCCGCAAAGACCTCACCGCTATGGTTAGTCATTAGTCCCACTACACCATCTTTTGATAAGACGATTTCTGTTATTGTTCGGTTGTGATGCTAATACTTTGTCATTTATTCATTCAACAGCTCAAAGGACTAGAAAATGTATTCGAATATGCATCGCTTCAAGTGGAACTAAAAACTGATAAGTGGAAAGACTTAAACATCTCATCATGGCCAAGGGAAGAGTGTATTAAGAGCAAACTGCAAAGAGACTGGTATACCTTCTATATCTGAATTAAACTTTAGTCTCAATATCTGAATTTCTATCTCTGGACCATGTGGCGGCAAGCAAGCAAATTAAATTGGTAAACAGTACAGTGACCAACTGATTCAGCACTAGAGGCCGGCAGTGATAGCACCAAGCAAAATTCAGTAATTATGACCAGCAAATCATTAAACTTAGTCTGAATATCTCAATTCTATCTCTAGACCATGTGGCTGTAGGCAAGCAAATTAAATTGGTAAACAGTGCAATGCCTATCTCATTGAACACTAGGGCCTGAGAGCAACTAGATTCAGTCAAGCATGTAAGTGAATCTAGAGCAGCAGAAAAATCAGGGAACCAGACCTATGAAATCAAAACGAGAGAGAGGTAGAGGGAGGCTTTACCTTGGGTTGCTGCTGCCCCATGGCTGGGCGTCATCCCGTGAGAGAAGCCTCACTCCTCCTCTCCCTGCATCAAGTTGGTGCAGGTGCGTGGTGAGTTGGAGGCTGGCTGCATCCATTGGCGTGTTGAAGTCTCCTGCAGCCCAGCACGAACACCATCTCAGGGAAGGGAAGAAGAAGAAATCCAAGAGGAGAGGAGAAGGGGGCGGACCTGTATGTCGGCGGGGTAGCCTTCCTGTCCCGGAGCCACAGGGTAAGGTCGCCGGAGCCACGACGGAGCAGATCAAGCGCCGGCGCACGCGGATCCAGCGCCGGCGAACGCAAATCAAGTGCCTCCTCGCCCAGCAGCACCTCCTCGCCCAGAAGCCTCACTCCTCCTCTCCCTACGGGGTGTGAGAGAACTAGGGTTGGGGGCTGCCAGAGTGGGCGTAGGTGATGGGGAGCAAGGCGGCCATGGGGAGGAAGAGGAGAGCGCACGCGGTGGATGGCCCCGGCGTCGCCAGGAGGAGTGAGGGGCGGCGCAGAGCAGATTGCCGGGCCGCCGCCTGTGGATGGGGATGTCGTGGCCACGAATGAGGGAAGAATGGGGAGGAAAGGAGAAATGAGGGGGCGGTGGGAGTTTGACTGAGCTTTGAGTGAGTGTGGCGTTGTCCGAACAAAAATACACTGTACTGTATTAGATCATCTAAATACACATTATATTTCATAGGGCATGTCCGGTTCACTAAGTTTGTGAAAATTTTGTTTTCATCACGGCTTGTTTCAGTCATGATCATTTGATGATTCTAAAAGTTGTTTTATACAAATATCTATAAATTTGATTAAAAATGATTGAGTTTATTTAAGTTTTATATTTGTAATCATGCAGGTCATCTTGTGGTTTGTGGATGGTAAATTTTATGGAGTACTTCACTGGAGATATGTTGTCTGACATTCCTACACAGGTATTTTTTACTGTGTATCATTATATTTATTCTATGTTGTATCACTATTTAACTCTTATTACTGTTTTAATAGGAACATATGACAGATTTTAGAACAAAACTAGCTGTCATTTTAGTGGACTCGGAATTGAATGATGATAATATAAGAAATCGAGACATGGAAGAGGACGATAACAACACAGATCCCACAGAATGTATGATTCTGGATAGACCCCCTGAGAATTTCAAAATATCAAATACATCAACAGAAGTTGAGCTCATCTCGCGGTCATTTATTCTTTCACCGTCTGTCAACCCAACAAACGATGATTTAATAGATGAACTTTGCTTGTTCATCAGTATGGTTGATGATGTCGCTCTACTAGAGTAAGCCATATTTTTTATTTCATTTTCTATTCCAACAAATTACTCTGATGTCATTATAATTTACAGAATTTTGATTTTACAGGAGAGAATGGGTGAAAAGCTCTGATCCGTACCCTATTAGCTTAAATTTGAGACAAATTAAAAACATATTAAGCAATGATGAATACATGGATATTCATTGCTTTAATATGGCTGTGCGAATACTAGCGCGCCACGAAGTCCAGCTTCTCAGAGACATTCCATCTCACTATATGGATCTGAACTTTTGTGTAAGTTACTATAATCACGTACTGCATTTTTTTCTCATTGCACTAATATTTTCTCATTCGTACTTTAGTCCATGTTCCATTATGCACGAGACTCAAGTCATCGTGAACATATGGAAATTGCTACATTGAAACGGTTGTTCCATAGCTGGCTTGACAGTAATGACTATCATATCTCTCAATGTGATATGGTAAGATTTTTTTTCATTTGTAACAGTGCTTTACTTGGTCTTAATTAATATTCTATGTATTTCTAAACTATTTCATCATTGCAGATTTTATTGCCTTGGTATATGTTTGGGTTATTTCTATTATTTGTCTTGGATCAAAATAGAAAAGTTGTCCCAGTTTTCGATCCGATACCAATACCTACTTTCGGAAAGAATGTACTTAAAACCGTGGCCGACAATCTAAACCTTGCGCTTGAAGTTGCAAACCCTACATTCAAGGATGATATCTCTAAATGGGAATGCATAGTTCATGATGCTCCAACAAACTCACACTGGTATGATTCTTTTAAACGCATTACAATATTAGTTGATTCATTCAACGCACATTATGTGTTTATTTCATATATGCAGTGCCTTGTCTGGTTATTTGGTTTTTAATTACATGCACTCATTGTGCGATGGAAAGCTATATTTTCCCATACCCCAGGTGACTATTTACACCATGCTTATTTGTATACACATTGCACATACAACTTGTTATAACAATGTTGTATAATGCCAATGTAGGATGGTTTTCAACTGAGGAAGCAATTTTTGGTGCATATTTTAAAGTACGAAGAGAATGAAGCTCAAAACAATATCCCATACATTGAACGAAGCATCATTGATCGCATCTATAGATGGACCTTCATTGCTTCAAAAGATGGACCTTCAAAACATGCTTAGTTGCGGTTTTTAGAATATGTTCTTGTAGCAATTATAATATAATTATTATGTGACAGTGAATTTTATGTGAAGACATGTTTATGATATGTGTGTTGGATCACAAATATGTCGCACTTTTTGAAAAAACAATTTGAGTGACATGATAACATTTAGTAGCGATCTGAATTTTCTGTAAAAATCATTTTAGTATTATATCATGTAAACATATTTTGTTTGAGACGTGCGTTGCACGTGCATGCTTACTAGTACTATATGAGAGTGGGAGGTGGGCTAAATCCTAATAAAGTAGCACATGTTTATATCTTATTATTACTTGTGAACTATAATTAGCTATAGATGACATGACTATAGCCATCTAGCTGTACTGTTAACCATGCTCTTAAAGCAAATTGACGCGTGAGACAAGTCCACGAGTTATGAGTTAATCCATGACGTCATGGATTAGTTCACCATCAGCCATAATTTATCAGGAGAGACCAGGTGAAACATCATAGAATAATTGACGACAAAGAGTGAAAGAGGGCATGTGCATATTTGCAGCACGTGACTGATGTGAACGAGATTTTCTTACATGGAGTTGACGGTGCAGCGAGAGAACAGAAAAATCACTACTCCTACTACTAAGTTGATGACATGGCAGCTTGGTCGTGTCACTCCAGCCAATGAGCTGCCGATGGCTCGCGTCAGGATCAGGACATTTGCTTCTGCTGCTGTCACCACTCGATCGCTTAGCCACGACGCAGACTTATTAAATTAAACCTCGTCAAAGGGAAGATGCATCCACTCTTAGCTTGTTTTAACCATCTCAACTACAAAATCTCAAGTCACTCGAATCACCAAGTTCACAGGGTAGGTAGGACTACGGATGCCAGCGGGCATCCCGCGTAGTCCCGCATAAATAGAGAATTAATTTAAATTGAATTAAACTGAGAGGGGCAATTATAATTAAGCTAAACCTATTTTGCCTACGAAGCGGGGTGGATCGGGCGCGGCTCTGCACCCTTAAGTAAGAGCTCCCTAGTTTAAATGATAAATTTAGTTTTAGTGAGCCGTCTCATTTTGACTGGGTTATTCTTAGTCAACACGTCACCCATACCCGACCTACATGCTTTGTGCTGCCTACCCGCGTCGACGTGCTCCACCGGTCCACCTCCGCCTCTTGTCGCATGCTTCTACCCATGCACTCCGGCCGCCACCGTGAGGTCCCCGCCTCAACTCCCATCCTTGAATCCCACCATCCAGTGCCAGATGCTTCGCCTCAATGTTCCTTCTGCCGACTCCTTCATGCTTCGGGCACCCTGATTCTTCTCTCCGACTCCCTCATCTATCGTCGAACTGGAAGGCTCCTGAACCAAGCATTGACGCCAACCACCACCCAAAAAGCACCTTCCCGCCAACTTGCAGACGCTCCATCTGTCGCATATTCGTTCGCTTCTATTTTCTTAGATCAAGGGGGAGAGAGGGGTTGACCTTTGTTCGGATTTATTAGGACCCCTCTTAGTTTGAGTCAAAATTTAACCATAAATTTAACTTATAAATATGAACTATGTGTCACAGAAGTTATACCGAATACATTTTATAATACAAATTTAATTTAATACTTGTATTTTTGTAGCATATACCTCATGTTTTGTTAGTTGTATATATGATAAAAATTTGATCCAAAATACGAAGAGGCCTGATAACTAAAAAATTCATATTTTATCAAAAATAGTAACCGACGCATGTTCTCTGGGGAGCAACTGCCAGCGGACGCTTAAACTGCCAGACAATCTTGATCGTGCACAGATTGGACGACTTTTTTCCGTTCGAAGTCAAAGAAATCCATGACAGTTTTGCAAAAAAGCCATCCAGTTTCCCCAAACACACTGAAACTGCCAGATGAACGTTCGCAAATGTCATATCTTGTGGCGAACGTTCGCCAGATAGGCCAACCCGATTTTATTTCTGGGATTCTTTTTAGGGTTATTTCTGGGAATTTGGGATGTCCCGAAAACGCCCCTGTTCTTTCTTATAGCCCAAGCCATCCCTTCTTCCCGGAGAGAGACACCCCCCTCCAAAACTTTCCCCAATCCAATCTCCCAATCCAATCTTCCCTCTCCTCTCCTGGAACCCTAAGCCTCCTCAGGTACATGACCCACCCTTCCTCGTCCTCCTCCTCCGCCCCGGCGGCCGCGCCGGATGACCCGACCTCCCTTGCCCCGGGCTTCCGCTTCCACCCAACAGACGAGGAGCTCGTCTCCTACTACCTCAAGCGCAAGGTGCTCGGTCGCCCGCTCAAGGTCGACGCCATCGCTGAGGTAGACCTCTACAAGGTCGAGCCATGGGACCTCCCGGCAAGGTCGCGCCTCCGCAGCCGCGATTCCCAGTGGTACTTCTTCAGCCGCCTCGACCGCAAGCACGCCAACCGCGCGCGCACCAACCGCGCCACTGCAGGAGGCTACTGGAAGACCACCGGCAAGGACAGGGAGGTCCGCCATGGAGCTAGGGTTGTCGGGATGAAGAAGACGCTCGTCTTCCACGCTGGCCGCGCGCCCAAGGGCGAGCGCACCAACTGGGTCATGCACGAGTATCGCCTTGAGGGCGATGGCGCAGCCGGGATCCCACAGGTATTGCCACTTCGGACACCGGCGATGGACTTGTGGATTAAGTAGATATTATACTTCTATCGATTTTTTTTCATACCTGACCCCATTGGGCATTGTGCTATGACTGTACCACGTCTTTTGCTACTGCGAGTCACGGGCAAAATTTTCAATCGCTAGGGTGGCAATGTTCTGTTTTAGTTGCTAATGACGCTTGAATGCAATACAGCGATGCTGATTTTCAAACCATTGTGCGCAGGATTCATTTGTAGTGTGCCGAATCTTCCAGAAGGCTGGGCCTGGTCCTCAAAACGGGGCACAGTATGGAGCTCCCTTCGTCGAGGAGGAGTGGGAGGCGGATGAGGATGATGATTTTGGTCCTATGCCAGTGCAGAGGGACGTTTTTGGTGAGCATGAGGCTCCTGGTGCTATGGAGAAAGGATATCTTCAGATGAATGATCTCATTCAGGTATACCTACAACTTGCATGATTTTCTACTCACTGCTTGTTTTAGTAAAAGAAGCATCTAGTTGGGTATAAAATGCTATACTGCATAAAAGTCAGTTTATGTTGCATGCTTGCAGTTTGAGTTATACATAGATCAGCTTGAGTTGGCACTGAATTTGTTAGCCTTCTGAATCTGAAGATAATAACACATGTAGTTCTATTTCCTCGCACTAGTCCATATGTACAGTCAGGAGGGGTAGCGTACCAGCTGTGTTCTTGTGTGTGTGTCGGCGCTCTCTGGGAGACAATGCCGAACACCTCGTCTTCTAGGTCTAGCACATGGGATGCGCCCTACGGGCCTTAGATATATGGGCAGGGCCCATACCGGTTCAACACTCCGCCTCAAGATGGGTGGTAGTAGATAGCTATCAACCCCATCTTGTCACATCCCAAGTTACAGTCCTTGTTCCCAGCCCCCGTGTTACCCAGAGCTGACATGAGTAAGGCCGATGATCCCAGCATCAAGTTTTCCCTTAATGAAGAAGCGATCAATTTCCACATGTTTTGTTCTATCATGTTGAATTGGGTCATTGGCAATGCTTATAGCTGACTGATTGTAACACCACACTCTCAAGAGGGCCTTCCTCAGAAGTTTCAACTCGCTCAGTAGATTCTCCACCCGGAGCATCTCACTCAACCCTTGAGATAATGCTCTTTACTTAGCTTCTGCTGTTGATCTAGACACAACTCTGTTTGTTTCTTGCTTCTCCATGTCACCAAATTTCCTCCCACAAACACACAATAGCCTGAAGTTGATCTTCTATCATCTTGACAACTTGCCCGATTAAAATCACTCTAGCCATCCACCTCAAGATGTCCACTCGCAAACCACAACCCTTCCTCCTCTACGTTGATGTCCGTGAGCGACAACTCGATCTTCTGGACAACTCCCTGTCGAGGAACGATGCCCCTGGAGTTCGAGCCCGCGAGGAACTGAGTGAGCTGCTCGACAGCCTCAGCAAGTCCTTATGGTTCACCCATCTTTCCGACCAACTACACCCCCTGGCCACACACAGCAGCAGCAGCAGTAGTCCCGGCAACACCCTCAGTACTGCCTCCTCTTCCCTTTCCAGTCAGCCGCAACAAGCAACACGACCTGTCTCTCCTGCCTCTCCAGTCAGCCGCAGCAGCAAGCACCTCTGCTCCCATGTCCACACACCAGCAGCCCCAGCAAGCATGCACACACATCTTCCTACCACGCAGGCAACAGCAGGAGTACAGCAGCAAGCAACAACACCGTCAGCACCTGCACCCAGCAGCAGCAGCAGCACAGCCAACCTCCTCTAAATCTGCCGTTCCTCCTCTGCTGCCTTCTTGCCGCGCACAGCCTCACCTCCTCCTCTTCCTTCCCCGGGCCGAATGCAGCTGCTTCTCCGCCTCGCACGCGCGCGCACAGCAGCCTCTTCTCCGGCTCACAGGACTGCCGCTGATCCGTGCTGGACCCCGCAGCCTCGCCGTCTGTCAGGTCCCGCTGAACCTGGCGTCTGATACCATGTAGAATCAGGAGGGGTAGCGTACCAGCTCGTGTTCGTATGTGTGTGTGGCGGCGCTCTCTGGGAGACAACACCCAGCTCCTCCTCTTCTAGGTCTAGCACATAAACTGGGCCCTATGGGCCTAAGATAGATGGGCAGGGTCCATACTGGTTCAACACCATATATGCCCTTGTCTTAGTTTAACTGATTAGCATATGAATTTTTTATCAGGTTACGACACCTTTTCTTATATTGCCCCTATATGTACAATATTTTGATAAGTCTTACATATAAATACTATACAGTTACCCTAGCATGTAACAACAGGAAGACTGTCATACACTTTCCATATCGAAAAATATGTCCTGCAACATATACATACCGCCGATCCCATATACTACCTTATTGGGACAATATGTTCAACATTGTGATACTGTATTTGGTTGTATGCTGCTTGATAGTCAACAACCACCTCATTTTGGCGAATATAATGTAGTAGCACATTTATCAGTGATTTTCCTTTTTTATGGACTTCTTGAAGCTGTACTTTGTGCCAGGACCATGTTCGTTAACTATACACCAGTTATTAGAATAATTGCGAAAAGACAGCTCCCTTGCCATTAGCAACAAACAACAAACAAAGCCTTTAGTCCCAAACAAGTTGGGGTAGGCTAGAGGTGAAACCCATAAGATCTCGCAACCAACTCATGGCTCTGGCACATGGATAACAAGCTTCCACGCACCCCTGTCCATAGCTAGTTCTTTGGTGATACTCCAATCCTTCAGGTCTCTCTTAACGGACTCCTCCCATGTCAAATTCGGTCTACCCTGACCTCTCTTGACATTCTCCGCATGCTTTAGCATTGGAATTTTTTTGGGTGCCTTCGCATTATCCATGGTCAAAGGGAGATGTTGATCGCTTTTCATTGCCAGAGTTAGATTTTTTTCCACAATCCTGGCAGTTGGTATGCTCACAAAATTTGCTATCACATAGTTGGTTCCATCTTTTACTTGAAGTGAAAAAAAGTGGTTTGTGAATGAAATAATGAATATTTGTATTTTCCCCATAAATCTGTAGAATGATGATTGATGGCACATAGTTTCATTCTAATCTGTTGTTGGTTTGTTTGTCGAGGAAAAAGGTTCATAATATTACTGAGCATGTTTTGTGTCACGTTGGATCTAAGTTATTGTATCTTTCTCTGCACAGGGATGCTCCACTTCTTTCAGCATTGGGATTTAGCTTGTTTTACTTTGCATTAACGAATTCTATGTCATGCTGTCCAGCAAGACTGCTGACATGCATTGGCTTTTTGACATACATCTTTGTATTTCTATCAGGGTTAACTAGCAAGTATATGAGATAATGACACACAAGAGTCATGATGTCATAGTATTCACTATTCAGGTCTATGAGCACTAAAAAGGTTGTAATTCTGTGTTGTCTTTTTTGTCTTTAATAACTTTATAAATGCCAACGCCATCTTTTGACTTTTCGGATTGTCAGCGCCGCCATAAACTCTATAACCTGTAAAAGATCAGACGAGACTGAACTTCACAAGGTCTGCGTGTCATAGATGATCAAACATACTCCCTCTGTTCGTAAATATAAGTCTTTAGAGATTCCAATATGGACTAGATACGGATGTATATAGACACAGTTTAGAGTGTAGATTCACTCATTTTGCTCCGTATGTAGTCCATATTGAGATCTCTAAAAAGACTTATATTTAGGAACGAAGGGAATATATATGTATTCTAAGCTATAATCCTGTTGAACATAATAATTCTTTAGCATACTATTTATCCATACAGGACTATTTTTTACTTTATTCGCATGCGATTATGCTTTATGGGTAATTTCTTTGTTTTTCTCTATCATTTCTTTACCTAATATGCCAGTTTTTCTAACACACTTTTCCCCTCAAATTCAGGACTTGGCTGGTCAAAATGAGAATGGCAGTGTTGTTTTGCCAGTTTCTGACACTTCAAACACCAGCAGCCATTCTGAAGACGTAGAAGGAAATTCAGGGGACATTTTGAATGACCCAAGTCTTGGTTCTAATTTTCTTCAGTATATTCATCCTGGAGAACAAAATAGCCCAATGCTTAATGAAAATATGTTATCTAATGCCAATGTTGGAGATTTTCTTAATAGTTCTAGCCCCAATGATGAATTCCTAGAGCTGAAGGATTTGGAGTTACCTCTAGGCAATGATTCCACTATCTGGCCTTCTGATGGTTGGGCCTGGAAAACAGCTTTCCCCTTGGATGCTGTAAACGGGGCCAACAATGAGGTTCCTCTGATCACTGGTGATCAGCCTTTCCAGCCAGATGAGTTGGCCCAGTTGTTGCAGACACTACAAGATGACTCCTCCCAGTTGGGCTCAACTATGACCGATCTCCCACACTCTTCTATTACAAATTCAGTCAAGCCAGAAGATGATTCTCTTATGTATTTTGATGCGCCCTTTGATAACTCAATGTTCAGTGATGGATTTAGACAGACGAATGGATTTCTTGGCTCCCCAGCAACCATTCTATCTGGTATCGAGACACTGGATGATGGTATTCCATACTATGATGCAATGGACGATAACTTATTTAATGATATGATGTGCTCTGTACAGCAGTCGGCTGGGAGCAGCTCCCATGTCTTTAATGGGCCAGTTCTTACTCAAGAGGTATGCTACCAGTTACATGTAGTAAGAGATGAACTCACTGCACTTTGTGCAGATCATTGATGTACTCACACAAATTTTGTACTTTTACAGGTCAACAATCCCAACTATACATATAGTCCAACTCAAAAGGTTGTAGAACCTAATTTTGTAGCTGGGGCCCCGTCGTCCGCTAGGTTATCTGAAGCTGGTGGCCAGTTAAATTGTGTTGTTTTACCAGGTATGTTATTATGGAAAAGAACAGGCCAGCTATCCTTTGCTATATTTTGCTCTTTAGTACCTATTCAACTATTGATCCAGTATCTCTATCTATGTCACCCTGAGGGACGTTTGCAGTTATATTTAGGGGGTGTTTGGTTCCAGGGACTTTTTTGTGTTGGGACTAAAAAAAGTCCCTAAAAGTCCCTAGCAAACCAAACAGGGAGGGACTTTTTGCTAAAAGTCCTTAGAAGCACCTCCTTGAGAGTCTTTTTCAAAAAGTCCTAGGGACTAGAAAAAGTCCTAGGACTAGAGAACCAAACACCACCTTACTTGCCCTGATTAAGCAAGATCATTTTGTGCATCTTGCAAAGAAAAACAAGCTTTTTGGTTGTGCTTAATCAGGGCAATGTTAACTTGGATGTTGTAGCTGTAAATGAAGATTACTGAAAAGTTTTGGTATTGTGTTGACAGATTCTCAGGCTAAGAATGGCTCCATGGGAAAGCGTTTTGTAAAGATGCTGGATTCAATCTCGGCTCCCCCTGCTTTTGCAGCAGAGTTCCCAGGCAAATCCTTGTCTGGTGTGCACCCTAACACCATCAGCGTGTCTACCGAAGTAATCAGCATAGGAAGCTTAACTGTTGCTTCTCGACAAGGCAAGTGGTCGTTCCAGAAGGATGAAGACATGGAGCTTCTCTTCTCCACAGGTTTCCAGCCTGATAACCGCATACACTGTGGTGGCTGCAACACAGTGACTGCGGTGCTGCGCGGCGGCTTCTGTCTCTTTTTCCTGTCAGCAATAATGCTCCTGGTGAGCTACGAGGTGGGCCTGTGCATCTACGGCAAGTAACCTGGCCTGCCCGCCTGGTATTGGGTATAAAAATATTATTATGACGTTAGGTAATTGTATGTGTTGAGGCGAGAACCGGGGACCTCCTGATGGCCTAAATGTATGGCATTGCATGACATGACCTCGTGCGTCTGTTAAATTCGACAGCATTAGCGGTACTGTTTTGCAGCCCGTGAGTTAGTGCTGTATCAATGAATTCCTCCAGTGATATTAGTATTTTAGAACTGCTTAATAATCAAGTGCATGGTGGTGTTGCAGTTATCCATGTTCGTTAGGTAGTTTCAGCGTAGAATGTTGTAAATACAAATACCAAGTTGGCAGCTGAATCCAAGCTCAGGATGCTTCAGCTCTACATGTGTTGTTATTTGTCAGGTTTGAACAGAATTCTAAACTATGGAGCAGGCGACACAACCCTCCCCTGCGAGAAACTGAAGCTTGACGCTTTTTTCCTCCCATCAGTTCATCGCTAAGGTCGATAGGGTTGGGCGGTCCAACCTTAGCGATGAGCTGATGCTCTTCGGGGCATCTCTTGCGGCTTTCTCTCGCATGCTCTCGGTGGCAAGGGTAGCCGTCATGGGCATTGCTGCCTGCCTTTAACATAGTGTTTTTAGCCTAAAAAAAGACCTACCATCTGTGCTGCTTCGCCTCGTTCATCTGGAAGAGCAGGGTGCCGTCCCTTTGCCTGGCTGCTTGTCCAGAGGAGGATCAACAGAAGGGGATGTTGTGCTGATTATCTCTCCCTCTGAGCGAAACGGCTGGCCATCTTGTGTTCGGCTGCAATTTTGCTGCTGCATTCTGGATCTTGTTGGCACTCCGTCAATTTTGCCCATTTCCGTTTCTTTGGATGATATGATGGGTCAATCATTTGCTTCATTAGTTCCAACAGTGCCAGCTGCGGCATTTGCTATTGGATTAGCCATTTTCGTTATTACTTTTCGAGTCCGAGAGACTATTGCTGTCGAATCTATAAATTGCATTCAAGGTTAAACAGAACTACAGGAGAGTTACCAAATACAAAGTTCTGTTCTCCTTTCGTTTTCTTCTTTCTTTTCTTTTTGCCTAGGCGATCATAGCGTCCTCTCAATATTTCTCTGTTTCTCTGCTGTAAGTAAACCTCAGTGTAACACTCTGCTCCATGTACTCATTGACCGGGTTTTAGCGATTTGATGGACCCGATTACGGAAACCTGGGATGTTGAGCTCGTGAAAGAACTGTTCTGTGAAGAAGATGCAAAAGAGATGCCTGCTATCGCTGTTGATAGTGGCATGGACGATCTGGTAGCGTGGCATTTTGACACCAAAGGCTTATTCTCTGTGAAATCTGCATATCACTTGGGAACGAGGTTGCGAGATGCAAGCAAGGACACGGATGCAAGCTCTTCTACCGTAGTGCCGCAGGCCTCACAAAGATGGAAAAGATTTTGGAGTCTGAGCTTGCCTCCTAACATTCGTATGTTCCTATGGCGTCTGTCACACAAGTCGTTGCTTTTGCGAATGAATATCAAGAGGAAACATGTTGACCTGGATACTAGATGTCCGATGTGCTTGCGCCTGGATGAGGATGGGGGACATCTGTTCTTGAAGTGTAAGTTGGTAAAGCAAGTCTGGAGGGAATTGCAGCTTGAGGATGTCAGGCTCGTATTGCTGGAATGTGTAAATCCTGATGCTATTTTTGATCACTCGGGGTCGCTGAAACCTGAAAAGCGTGACCTGATGCTTGTATTTCTCTGGGAGTGGTGGAAGGTTCGGAATAAGGCTAATCAGGGAGAAAAGATTAAGCCGGCTGCTGGAGTGGCGTATTATGTTAGGAAACTGTTGACGGATTTCTATGTTGAGGAAGGAAGTATTCAGGCACATACATTGCCAGCTATAGTTCAAGTTTGCAGAAAACCGAAGGGAAGTCAGGGTTTGTTAAAATAAATTTCGATGCTGCTTTTTATGTTGAAGAGGGAAGAGGTGCTTGGGGCTGTGTGGTGGGTTTGGGACAAGGGGAGTTCATTGCGGCGTGTGCAGGAAAGCTGGACTACCTTGTCTCATCCCTCCAGGCTGAAGCTACGTCGTGCAACAAGGCCATTGAAGCCGCGGGCGAGATGGGGCTTCATCAAGTGATTTTTGAATCCGACTCTTTACAACTGGTTAATGCTATCAATTCTGGAGACTATAATCTTTCGTCCATTGGTGTTCTGTCGCGGGAAGCAAGGTCCTTGGATGCTTTTGAATTTAATTTCTGCAAACGTTCTTGTAACTGTTAATGGCGCTGCTAGAAGGAGGGCGCGAGAGGGCCGGCCGGAGGCCTTTTGCCCACGACCGGGCAAGAGGGAAGGGATTTCCTTAATTCTTACTTGATTAGATTGATACATCTCCTCTCTTTATATGGAGAGGTTTACTTGACTCCCAAGCAAGGCTTACTTGACACCTAAGCAAGCGACTCTTATCTCTAATTAACCCTAAGACTAACGAGCTATACCGCCAGCCCAGGCCATTAGGCCCATTACATACTCTAACACTACACCCCACCTAGACATGCAGCTTGTCCTCGAGCTGCAGCCTAACCAACTTATAACCATGACTCGACGCAACACAAACCTAACACCTAAAAACAAAGCCTTTTACATCTCGACTTGTTTTATTACTCTCAACCTGAAATGGACTAGGACGATTTATTTTGGACCCCTTAACAAAAAGTGGACACCATCCGCATGTCGAACGTGCACGTGTACAGCCACCTGGATCCCATGGACACCACCTGGACAAAAGGAGTGCATGTGTATGGCTGTTGGTCTGCACCGCACAGGGAAGAGTAGAGGGCTTGCGATGGAGAATGACGAGGAGGGGTGCGCCCCCCCCCCCCCAACCGCCGATGTCGCAGACTTTGAGGTCGCTGCCCGCGCGGAAAATAGCATGCCCAAGATCCCCGACGCAGCGGACGAGATCGAGGTCCTTTGCGCGGCGAAACGCAGCTGGGAGGAGCGGCATCTGCAGACCACGCATCTCCCGCACACGCCGACGCGCTAAGAGGCCGCGCGCAGCAGCCTGCAGCCTCACCGCCGCCGACACGTGGCGGGTAGTGATCCAAGCCGGAAGCGGTGACGGCGACGGCGGGAACTTGATCTGCTGGATGGGGACGCCCTGGGGAAGCGGTAATGGCGACGGCGGGAACTTGATCTGGTGGATCGGGACTCCTGCCGGCGCGGTCGATGCGGGCCCGGAGCTGACCGGCGGTGGCTGCTGCAGCGGAGCGTCGGGTGCGGCGGAGGCCGCCAGGAGCGGCGGCTGCCACTGTAGCCAGGGCGGGGCGGTGGTGGCAGTGGATGGCAGCTGCAGTGGCCCGGCGAGCGCGGCGGGGACGCCCTGGGGCAGCGGCTGCTGCGCCGGAGCGCCGGAGCGCCGCGGAGGCCGCCAGGAGCGGTGGCTGCCACTGCAGCCAGGGCGGGGCGGTGGATGGCAGCTGCAGCGGCTGCTGCAGCTGCCCGGCGAGCGCGGCGGAGGCCGCTTGGTGCAGCGGCTGCCACAGCAGCCACGGCGGCGCGGTGGCGGCGATGGGCGGCGCAGCCGGGTGCGGCCCGTAGGACCCGGCCAAGAACAGGTGGATCTCCTGGACCGCCTGGGTTAGGTCCCGCAGCACCCCGAACACCTCCTCCGAGGTGAGGACGGCGGGGACGGGCGCGACGGAGGATCCCGGCAGCGGAAGAGACGGGTTGGGCGGCGGTGAAGACATGATTGAACCGAAGCTAGCTGCTACCAAATTGTTATGGCGCTGCTAGAAGGAGGGCGCGAGAGGGTCGGCCGGGGACCTTTTGCGCATGGCCGGGCAAGAGGAAAGGGATTTCCTTCTTAATTCTTGCTTGGTTAGATTGATACATCTCCTCTCTTTATATAGAGAGGTTTACTTGACTCCCAAGCAAGGCTTACTTGACCCCTAAACAAGCGACCCTTATCTCTAATTAACCCTAAGACTAACGGGCTATACCGCCAGCTCAGGCCATTAGGCCCATTACATACTCTAACACTAACACTGTAGCTCATAGTTTTGCTGCTTTTGGTTATCGTACTGGTGTGCTGTGAGCGATTCTGCTGCGCAAATTTAAGGTTTGGAATGGATATTCCAGTTCAAAATAAATAAATAAAACACCCTGCTCTATATGGCTTTTTGCCCTTTTTATTATGAAAATTCTTTTGCTT
This sequence comes from Aegilops tauschii subsp. strangulata, assembly GCF_002575655.3. Taxonomy (NCBI): domain Eukaryota; kingdom Viridiplantae; phylum Streptophyta; class Magnoliopsida; order Poales; family Poaceae; genus Aegilops; species Aegilops tauschii. Next base: position 303,829,996 of record NC_053041.3, read on the forward strand.
TTAAGTATATACTCCCTCCGTTCCTAAATATAAGTTTTTTTAGAGATTGCACTATGGACTACATACGGAGCAAAATGAGTGAATCTACATTCTAAAATATGTCTATATACATCCGTACGTAGTTTGTAGTGGAATCTCTAAAAAGACTTATATTTAGGAACGGAGGGAGTATATTACTAGTGCACAACAAAAGTCTGCGTGCTTATTAAATACACACAAGATAAATAGCTGCCGCAGCCTGCAAGCAGTCGTTTCTCTCAACTATCCTTCTTCCAGTTGGCGTTGGGAACGTTGCCTTCTAATAATAACATGACATCCTGGTAGCAATTGGCAGATTGCTAGTAGATTGCTAGTATCATCGATAGTAGTAGCACTACATCTCTCCAGGAAGCATTGTATCCCCAGGAAGATCACAAAATGCATTACCCTACATTGCAACAACACAACATATGCCATGTTAGTAATTTCTGTAGCAGCATTTGCCCTTCATTGCAACAAGAGCCCAAGTACTCTTCGACATCACTTACCTCCCCCGTAAGATGGGCGACACATCTTTTCTCAGCGATCAGTTCAGCTTCACTCTGAAGGAATCATTACATGATCGGTTATTCCATCATTATACTGCATATTACCAACCATTATTTCTACAACTCAATGCTACCTTTTTGATCCGGCCCCAGAGAAAATCGTCCATCGCCACATCTTTAACTAGTTCATAGTCACCATCGCCCTGTATGAATAATGTCATAGTGCAAATTGCCATCTTGTATAATACTCCTATCAGGAAGAAAAGTAATGGGGATTTCAGTTTGAAATCTCACCTTTGATCTGCACGGCATGCTGAATACGATGTCTTCTGCTATGCCATAAGGATTTCCGGTCGTATAAACCTATGGTTTGGCATCGCCTTTGCTTCAGTGGTACACCAAAACAAAAGAAGCAATCAACAATCCTAGAGTAGAAAACATTACCCCTGTAGAGAACCAGTCTCCTTCCGGGGTAGGAGTTACGAGGGACCTCATGGCATCGACGATGGAAACAGCGGTTGATGCAGCTGAAGATCTGCCCCACTTTTGGATGAGCACACCTCCACGCTGCATAGCCATTGGAATGAATACACAATATTCTCTTAGTTGTCCCAAATGATAGATGAATGTGGAACAGTGCGTACCTTTTGAACAGTTATAGTGAAATCCTCTTCTAGCCACTTTGTATCTTTGATGACTTCTTTTACTGGCCTCCCATTAATTTTGGCATTCAAGAAATCAGGAACCTACAAAGGTGGAAATCATCAAATCAGTACTCCAAAGCACTACCAACAGACTAGCCATGTTTGTAATCATATCTTCACCTGAGTTGTTGAATGGTTTCCCCAAATAGTCATATTTGATATTTTGTCATAAAACACACCAGCTTTTAACGCTAGCTGCAAAAACATTGTGAATGGCAGATTAATCTTGTCATTTGTTGAAATAAAATAACAGAAACATATCAGAAATAATTAAGATTCAACATCAAGTACCTGACACTTGGCTCTATTTTCATCCAACCTTGTCAATGCATGAAAGTTCTTTGCTGGTAGGTTGGGAGCATTTTTCAAGCAGATCAAAGCACTACAAGAAGCATATACTCCAAGTCAGACATGATAATAGCATAAATCAATAACACACTTAGCAACCACAAAACCTGTCCATACTTAGTGTTACAGGGGTTCCCAACAACTATGACTTTCACATTCCGAGATGCCACAGCGTTAAGTGCTTTCCCCTGAGACAATTCAAAATTTCAGCCAATAACAATACAACTATTCTGTGATCATTTGTGTACTCATATATCTGTTAAAAACTTAAATCAGATTTATGTTCAAGTTTTTAGCAGGTTTCATGCTAAGGAATCCCATAGTTCCCCCTCCCTCGAATATGCAGAGGACAGGGCACATTTTGCATCTAAGGAACCACATAGTTAAATGTCAAAGTTTGAGATATACTCCCTCCGTTTCAAAATATAAGCCTTTTTACAGATTTTAATACGGACTACACACGGATGTATATGGACATATTTTAGAGCGTAGACTCACTCATTTTGCTCTGTATGTAGTACTTATTGGAATATCTAAAAGGGCTTATATTTAGGAACGGAGGGAGTACTTTCCCACAAAGAAAAATAATGTCTCTTTTACAGAATGGGTCCTTACGATTTTATGACAGTATACTTGACAGATAATAAGGAAAAGAATGCAAAAGGAAACCTGTTCAGCGAAGATTTGACCATTGATATCTAGTAACGCAGCTCGCTCCACTCCAGGTCCTCTGGGTTTGGCCCCAATTAGAAGGGCCCAATCTGCATCTTCGAAGATCACATAAGGATCTATGCCGATGCTGACTTCCCTTAGCAATGGATACAATGAATCCTCCAGTTCCATAGCTACACCTGCAGTTGTAATTATAAGAAAGCATTAGGAAGAAGGGCGATATTGCTCTGTCTCAGTAATTCATTTATACCTGGGAGTACAGCAATATTGGAATTTGGAATGCAGTTTAAAATGTGTATCATGTAGCAAATTAAGATGGATCGATGTTGCTTCTCAAATGTGAAGGAAAATAAATTAGCGAAGCTACCTTCGAGTGCTTGTAATGATCTTTCCGAGCCCAATAACTTAAGTGCTATTGGTTGGTCCTGTCCAAAAACCTCACCGGAGGCAAGCTACAAAAATGCAGTCGTACAAATGATCAATACTTTCTGATGTGCTAGACGCAAAATTTCAAGACAAGAATATGGTCAGTCGCATTGTAATTAAGCACAAAGATGATACATCAGCAAAGAGGAAAGTGCTAATCAGTTATGTGCATAGCATAGCTTCGGTTGTCGTAGTGGCAACAGTAGAATTATCACTAGGCAGTACTTGGCAATATCAATATATACTGCACTTGCATCTTGTAAATGAGAATATTGTGACTATTACTGCACCATTCTTGTGTATGCATTTTCAATAAAAGGAGGAGAATTGCACAGGGTCAACACCTCTACATAGACAAAATTTGAATAAATTGGATGAAGACAATGTTTTTATTACTCGGTGCTACTTACTTTGAAGAGCAGATGATTCGATATCATCCCGGCCGCACCTGACACAGAAACGTTCACTAATTTCTTCCAGGACTTGGTCTTTTCATCCTGCGTTCCGTTTGACAGGAGGAGCACAGATTAATACGATCGAGCAGCTCTGTATTAGTTAAGCACGTTCAATTATGCCTTATGAGTATCCACTGATGAATCAAGTCAGGGAGTGTAAATCATCATGCAATGATACGGCTTCATCACATATTAACAGATCAACATCAGGCGCAGTGTTGGTTCAACGCTGTAGCGTCAAAAAAAAAGAAAAAAGAAAAGAAGCCTCTTTCTTCTCTCAGTTCAAAAGCCATGACCAAATCCCAGCCACAATCGAGAAGATCGACTGAGGCGTAACATCGTAGTCCCGGTACCAGTAACGCTTCCAGCGGAGCGCGCACTAACCCAGCTAGACACTAGCCGATCATTTCAACAAACACGTTGAGGGAGAGCAGTGAGGACGACTGACCGCCTCGAGATCGTAGGTGGTGCAGAAGACCCCGAAGCATTCCTTGCGCGCCGCCTCTGCCTCCGCCGCTAGCGTCCCCTGCACCTGCTGCCTGGCGGTCCAGACGCATGAAAACAAAAGCGCGCTCCTCAGACCGACCCATGGTTGTTGCAGCTCAGTCGCGGGAGGATCGACCAGCAGGCTGGGTAGTGGTACGAGGTTTGGCGTGCACTCACTTGGCTGCCTCGACGGAGCAGCGGAATGTGGGCCTGCGCGGGCGGAGCAGCTGGACGGAGCGGCGTCGGGCGGCGTGGGCGCCGAGAGCGCCCGTGGAGCCGCCGCGGAGCGCCTGCGGCCTCGCTAGGGAGGATAAATCCATGGCGGTGGAGCTGGAGATGGAGCAGAGTGGATAGGCAGGGGAGTCAGTGGAGGAGATTATTTAGAGCGCCAACGATTTGGATTAGCCCTTTGGGTGCCCACTACTTATACCCTGCGTTCAACGGCCGCCACCGTGACACGCGCCGCGACGGCGACAGTACCACCGTACTGAGTGGATGGATGGTGTACCACGTGTACGTTGTCTGGCCCCGGTGCGCTTGTCTGGCACTACCATGTCAGCGTCCAATCAGCAACTCAGGTTAACGATGCTTTGTATATTTCGTTATTTCTCAACATGAATTTCTGCTTTACTTTTTTTCTTTTCTTAAAACACAGTACAAACGCAGATGCACGCACATACACTCAACCCTATGAATATGCGCACGCACATCCTACCTCTATGAGCATCTCTAAAAGACTGGCCCGTCACATCATCTTGAGATCCTTAAAAAAAACATCATCTTGAGATTGACAAAGACGCCACACACACCTTCCTATTCGGGAATCGCGTGAAGACCTGAAATAAATCTAGGAAAATACGAGCATCGGTGTCTAAGTCCGGGACTTGACCCTGGTGGATTGGGGATACAATTGTCCTCCTAATCATTCAAGCACATGTTGGTCGCAATTTCTCTCGTTTCAGTTACTACTAGTAAATGCGTATGTGCATGCATGTTAGTATTAGGAAGTAAATCAATTGCACGTTAATTACGTGGGTAGTGCATATGTTAATATTTTATATGATATTAAATTATTAATTGCACACTAAACATGTGAATTGCTCGCCATTGGAGCAATATAGGTCGTCGGATTGACATGATGGTTGAGATTTGTTGGATCTTTTCCTTTGGATCTTTTTATATTGATACATGGTATAGATACTCTTGCTTTAGCATATTTAAAGGTGTAACAATACTACAAGGTTGGATCAACTTACGGGTGACAGCAACCTGTGGTTGGATGGTTAGAGGGACTATGGTATCCCCAGTCCACCAGGGTTCAAGTCCTGGTGCTCGCATTTATTTCTGGATTTATTTTAGGATTTCCGACGACGAGGTGCCTACGGTGACTTCGTAAATTTCAAGATGATATGTCGGCTCAGTCTTTCGGAGGTGCTCATAGGGGTAGGGTGTGCGTGTGTGCGTTCATAGGGATTCTAGTTTTTTTCCGATGAGGGACACCGTGAAACTACCCCGCTTGAGTTGCATTTTTCAGAGCTGAGCACTCCGAAACATGCACACAGTTTGATGAGTTTTTATGGGTAATGCATTCAAAGCACCTCTTAAATTTGCATATTTGTTGTAAAACAGTTTGAGAACTTTCTTGGGGGCGTCGTACTCGATGGGAATACCCATTGAAAGAATATGACCCTTGTTTTGTTTTTATCATGAGACATCAAGCGTAAAATCTGCAATTTGATCTCTGGTGGGCTGGAGGGGTTTGATACGTGGTGAGCTGGGGTTACCACTAACCTTCCAACTACAGGTTTGTTCTCAACAGTTTTGAAAGTTTAAAGGTGTAAAACCATGATATAAGGTCGGATTAAGTCTGGAGGTTGATTTTTCCTTCCAAATCAGCATTGCAACACGGTAGTGGAGGGAGGAGAGTCCCAACCATAATTTTCTCAAGGAAAGAGAAGACAAAAGAATAGCGACGTGTTTGTGTGGAGCAAAGGCATTATCAAGATTGGCCGTGTACCTCCATTGACGCCGCGGCAAGCATGTCCACAGATTGCGCGGGAAGGAGGATCACGGATGAAGGGCGACTGCAGCGTCAACATGGAATCGTGGAGGAAAGGAAAGCTTCCCCGGAGAAGGGAGGGGTGGTGGTGTCCTTGCTGTTGATGATGAAGTTGTGTGTGTCCAACTCCAACGTTACGGGACGTCCCGTTCTGTGGCACCACCTTGCCCGGCCGTGTCTAATTGTTTCTTGTTCTTTCCTGGGTGCAGCATGAAAGTGCCCAGCGGTGCAATGCCGGACACAAGTCTTGTTTCTTTCATTCATTCTTTGTTTCTTGTCAGTTGTCAAAGGGAATCTTGTTTCTTGACGCACGTACGTCCTGTTGGAGTTGGACATACATACTCCGAGGGACACAAAACATGAGATTCGATGAATTTACACTTGGCTGGCTAGCACGGTTTTATAGGGCGGTTAGAAGTTCTTGGGTGCCTGGTAGGTGACGCCGAACTGCCAGTCCCGCGGGAGGACGTGCCAGGACGTGTGCTTGCGGTGGTCGCCGGTCATGACGCGGAACGTGAGCGACTCGCCGGTGAGGTCCTCGGAGGTCTGCCACACCTGGCCCCAGTTGCGCTGCAGCAACGTCCACTTGACGCGCTTGTTCCCCTTCACCTTGAGCGCCGCCACGTCCCCCGCCCCGCCCACGTTCGTCACGGCCACCATGTTGAAGTATTTGTTCCCTGTGATCGTGTACCGGATCCCGCCCAGCTTCACGCAAGGCACACTGCATCGCACGCACGTACACGTACAAAATTTTCAGTCAGCTGACTTAATTAATAACAAAAGAGAAATCTTACGTGTGCTACCGTACGCACCGGCGGTACGAGATGGGCACAATGCCGGCCTTCTCCTCCGCGATCTGCAAGAAGGCCGGCATGGTGAGGTCCAGGTGCTCGCGTGGCGGGTTGCACCACCCGCCGTCGTCGCCGGGCAGCTGGTAGTTGGGCGGGCACAGGTTCGTCGCTGTCACCGTCAAAGGCGCCGTGCCGGCCTTGCACCACTCCGGGCTGTCCGTGCACCGCACCTCGTAGCACGCCCCGCAAGTCTCACCGCCGTTGAACATCGCGGTGCTCACGGCCGCCGTCTGTAGGCCGTACCCCTCCGCCACCGTGTCCTTGTAGCCGCATGCGCCGGCGCGGGTGTCGGACCCATCGCGTCCGCCGTAGAAGGTGGCGTGCGCCGGCTTCCACGGGCCCGCGGTGAACCTGCCGTGTTTGTGGTGCACCTTCGCGCCATCGCCCGCTGAGGCGAGCAACGCGAGGACGACGAGAGGCGCCCACAGACCAGACATGAATGGACAACAACTAATTGCAATTACAACGACGAGTAAACTAAGAATATATTACTACTAGCTACTGTAATAGTTTTCTGATGCACTGTTCCTGTTTTTTCTGATTAAAATACGCGATGACAAGTGCGAGGCTGTGGCTATTTTTAGTTTGTGATGAGTGCACATGCAATTCAGTTAGTCGTTGGAGCAGTTTGAGGATGACCACGCAAGACAAACAGACTGCAAGCAATATGAGGTACTGGCAGCTTAGACAGATTCAGAGCAAACGCTGACCTGGAATATATCTCTATCTCTACTACCTAAAAGAAATGTAAGGTTCCTGCTCCCCTCTTAAGTTACCCTCGCTTCGTCCAACAACCTCCCGTACGACCCCCTCTCCCCTCAATCGATTTTCTTTTCTCCCTCCACCGGTTTTCTCCCTGCCGGTTTTGTCTTTGGTTTTCAATTCCTTTCTTCTATCTTTGGTATAAACACAACAAATAATTCACGTATGGTAACCAAACACAATCAATTCATGCATGGTAATAAAAATCTGATTTGATAACACAATAACTCGTGATCATTCTCCTTCCTTCTTTCGATCAATTCCTTTCTTCCATCTCCTTCCTTTCTTCTATCACCGTGGTAGAGATTCCTTTCTTCTATCACGGTGGTTTACCCGGCCGAATTCGCACTCGTCAGTTATGCCGATCCCACCACTTCCCCGCCTGGGCAGCAACGAGCAAGTCTGACGCATCCATGAGATGCGCTTGCAGGACGGACTCCGGCGACGGGAGGCATTGGAGGCGCGGCCGCCGGAGCTGGGCAAGGGGAAACATGAGCTGGGAGGAGATCATGCATTGGGAGGGCGACACATGCGATGGGGTTGGGCTGCCGGGGCCCGCGATGGGGCTGGGCGGGCGTGCATGTGCAGGGGTTAGGTTGGCCGCGTGTGTGCGTGTTGGGGCTTGGTTGGGAGGCGCGTGATGATGTAGAAGGCAAGTGAACAGAGGCACTTGGTGGGAGAGAAGTTGGGCTCGAGTGATGCGGCGGTCGGAGAGATGCTGTGGAGGAGTTGGCCGGTGCCTTGGACGAGTCCGTGCATGCGTGACCTGTGCCGCCGGGGAAAGCGAAGCAGCAGCGTGAGTCCTCCCTTTGCCCTTCTCTTTCTATGTTATAAGTAATCTTGCTCTATCAAGGTTTGACTAGCTAGATTTCCATTGCCGGTTTAGAAATTGGACAGATTGTTTGATCAGCAGACCGTTTGCGTAGATTAGACCTCCAGACGACCAAAGAAGTAGGTGCTTAATGGATGGGTGGATGCTGGCTTTAAATTGGCTCTCACCTTATCACTGGAAAGCGAAGCAGTCTACCTTTGCTCTTTTTAACCGGATCTGTTTTGTTCTGGTGTGGTATTGGCGTCAGTTAATTTTCCATTGTTCTTTAGGTGTTAAATAAAACAGATATTTAAGAGCATAAAACATATATTTGCTTATATGGGAGGAGGAAGATCTTTTCTTGTGGAGGAGGAAAGATAAGGCGTAGTTAGGATTGACTCTGACTCGGCTCTAAGTGTTAAATCAGACACTCTGGATCATCATGATAATAGATGCAGTGTTTTACCAGTTCTTAAAATCATATATGTGTGTTAAATCATGGACATGTCATATAACCACCTGTAATACATTCAAGCTTTTCATCTGTGCTATGTACTATTAATAGGCTACAATTATGCTCTCCATTAGCATTATTGTTTGTCTTTCCTTCTTCACGGGGGAGACATGTTGCATGTCTCTATCCATTCTAATTGATTTTACAATTAGTCAACGGGGTTCGCTTACAGTCACGGCCTCACCGGGATTTTTCTTATGCACATGGTATTCCAATGATAACGTCCCATACTGCTATTCAATTTTTTATTTGTCATCTCAATGCTAAATGGGATTTTTCTTTTAATTCATGTATCTATATTGTTGCCCGTAGCAACGCACGGGCATTTAGCTAGTATATATATAGATAAAAAGTCTATTAATAACCGTGGGTGAGGAATATGTAATTTCGCCCGGGTCGATCTGAAGGAAATATGCCCTAGAGACAATAATAAAGTTATTATTTATATTTTATTATATCATGATAAATGTTTGTTATTCATGCTAGAATTGTATTAACCGGAAACTTAGTACATGTGTGAATACATAGACAAACAAAGTGTCCCTAGTATGCCTCTACTTGACTAGCTCGTTAATCAAAGATGGTTAAGTTTCCTAACCATGGACATGTGTTGTCATTTGATGAACGAGATCACATGATTAGAGAATGATGTGATGTACAAGACCCATCCATTAGCCTAGCATAATGATCGTTTAGTTTATTGCTATTGCTTTCTTCATGACTTATACATGTTCCTCTGACTATGAGATTATGCAACTCCCAAATACCAGAGGAACACTTAGTGTGTTGTCAAACGTCACAACATAATTGGGTGATTATAAAGATGCTCTATAGGTGTCTCCGATGGTGTTTGTTGAGTTGGCATAGATCGAGATTAGGATTTGTTACTCCGTGTTTCGGAGAGGTATCTCTGGGCCCTCTCGGTAATGCACATCACTATAAGCCTTGCAAGCAATGTGACTAATGAGTTAGTTATGGGATGATGCAATACGAAACGAGTAAAGAGACTTTCCGGTAACGATATTGAACTAGGTATGATGATACCGACGATCGAATCTCGGACAAGTAACATACCGATGACAAAGGGAACAAACGTATGTTGTTATGCGGTTTGACCGATAAAGATCTTCGTAGAATATGTAGGAACCAATATGAGCATCCAGGTTCCGCTATTGGTTATTGACCGGAGATGTGTCTCGGTCATGTCTATATAGTTCTCGAACCCGTAGGGTCCGCACGCTTAACGTTCGATGATGATTTGTATTATGAGTTTATGTGATTTGATGACCGAAGGTTGTTAGGAGTCCCGGATGAGATTATGGAAGTGATGAGGAGTCTCGAAATGGTCGAGACATAAAGATTCATATATTGGAAGGTTATATTCGGACACCGGAATGGTTCGGGTCGATTCAGATAAGTTTCGGAGTACCGGGAGTTACCGGACCCCCCACCCCCAGGAAGCTATTGGGCCTCATGGGCCTTAGTGGAGAAGAGAGAGGGTTGGCCAGGAGGTGGCACGCGCCCCCCTTGCCCCAATCCGAATTGGACAAGGGGAAGGGGCGGCGCCCCCCTCCTTCCTTCTCTCCTCCTCCTCCTTCCCCCTTCTACCACTTGGAATAGGAAAGGGGGGGGGGGCGAATCCTACTAGGTTTGGAGTCCTAGTAGGACTCCCCCCATGGCGCGCCTCCCCCTTGGCCGGCCTCCTCCTCCCCCTCCTTTATATACGTGGGGAGGGGGGCACCCTAGAACACACAAGTTGATCTTTTAGCCGTGTGCGGTGCCCCCCTCCACAGAAACACACCTCGGTCATATCGTCGTAGTGCTTAGGCGAAGCCCTGCGCCGGTAACTTCATCATCACCGTCACCACGCCATCGTGCTGACGAAACTCTCCCTCGGCCTCAACTGGATCAAGAGTTCGAGGGACGTCACCAAGCTGAACGTGTGCAGATCGCGGAGGTGACGTACGTTCGGTACTTGTATCGGTTGGATCGCGAAGACGTTCGACGACATCAACCATGTTACTAAACGCTTCCGCTTTCGGTCTACGAGGGTACGTGGACACATTCTCCCCGCTCGTTGCTATGCTTCTCCTAGATAGATCTTGCGTGATCGTAGGAATTTTTTTGAAATACTACGTTCCCCAACAGTGGTATCAGAGCCAGGTCTATGCGTAGATGTTATATGCACGAGTACAACACAAAGAGTTGTGGGCGATAATAGTCATACTGCTTACCAGCATGTCATACTTTGATTCAGCGATATTGTTAGATGAAGCGGCCCAGACCGACATTACATGACCGCGTTCATGAGACTGGTTCTACCGCCATGCTTTGCACACAGGTGGCTAGTGGGTGTCTGTTTCTCCAACTTTAGTTGAATCGAGTGTGACTATGCCCGATCCTTGTTGAAGGTTAAAACAGCACACTTGACGAAAAATCGTTGTGGTTTTGATGCGTAGGTAAGAACGGTTCTTGCTAAGCCCGTAGCAGCCACGTAAAACTTGCAACAACAAAGTAGAGGACGTCTAACTTGTTTTTGCACAGCTTGCTGTGATGTGATATGGTCAAAACGTGATGGTATATTAATTGTTGTATGATATGATCATGTTTTGTAAAAGTTATCGGCAACTGGCAGGAGCCTTATGGTTGTCGCTTTATTGTATGAAATGCAATCGCCATGTAATTGCTTTACTTTATCACTAAGCGGTAGTGATAGTCGTAGAAGCAATAGTTGGCGAGACGACAACGATGCTTCAATGAAGATCAAGGTGTCAAGCCGGTGACGATGGTGATCATGATGGTGCTTTGGAGATGGAGATCAAAGGCACAAGATGATGATAGCCATATCATATCACTTATATTGATTGCATGTGATGTTTATCCTTTATGCATCTTATTTTGCTTAGTACGACGGTAGCATTATAAGATGATCTCTCACTAAATTTCAAGGTACAAGTGTTCTCCCTGAGTATGCACCGTTGCGACAGTTCGTCGTGCCGAGACACCACGTGATGATCGGGTGTGATAATCTCTACGTTCACATACAACGGGTGCAAGCCAGTTTTGCACATGCAGAATACTCGGGTTAAACTTGACGAGCCTAGCATATGCAGATATGGCCTCGGAACACTGAGACCGAAAGGTCGAGCGTGAACCATATAGTAGATATGATCAACATAGTGATGTTCACCATTGAAAACTACTCCATCTCACGTGATGATCGGACATGGTTTAGTTGATATGGATCACATGATCATTTAGATGACTAGAGGGATGTCTATCTAAGTGGGAGTTCTTAAGTAATATGATTAATTGAACTTAAATTTATCATGAACTTAGTCCTGATAGTATTTGCATATCTGTGTTGTAGATCAATAGCTCGCGTATAGCTCCCCTATTTTATTTTTGATATGTTCCTAGAGAAAACTAAGTTGAAAGATGATAGTAGCAATAATGCGGATTGGTGTGTCGAGTGTTGGGTGCGACATATGCCAATGGATGGCTTATCATGGTGGGAGCGAGTAGAACGTCGTCGGTGCCTGGAAGCGGGATGAGGCGTAGACACAAACGCCGGCGCACTTTACCCAGGTTCGGGGCTCTCCTAGGAGATAACACCCCTAGTCCTGCTCTGCGGGGTCTCCGCATGATTACTAAGGCACTAGTGAGTACAATGGTGCTCCTCGAGTTGTTTGCTAGAGGTTGAAGAAAGCAAGGCTAGCTCTCTCCTTTCTCTATGGGTCGGTCTAGTTCTAACAGGTTGGGAACCCTTTGCATAGGGTGCCTGGGGGGTTTATATAGGCCTACTCCCCAGGGGTACAATAGTAATCCGGCCGGGTGTAGGACCCGACTGTCAGTCTCTCTGGTTGCCGGCTTCTCCGCCGACTGCTGGGGCCCGTCGCTTGGTGGGCCCCGCCGACTGGTCTGGTACGGAGCCGACAGGCCGCCCCCGTCGCTCACGGGTCTGGTCGGCTGCTGATCACTGTAGGCGTGATGCTAATGACGCAGGCTCGGTCAGGGGAGCGTGGCTACAGCCCCGCCGCCTGGCGGGCGATTACTGTAGCCACTCTGTGTCTCGTCTGGTTATTGGCGCGTGGGTCCCGAGGAGGGGGCGGGCCGACTGCTGGGGACCGACCTCCCTCGAATCCGACTGGTGAGGCTCTAGTTGTCTTCCGGGCTGTCGCCGATCGGTGGGGCCCGTCGTCCTTGGGCCTGTGACGCCCGGATAATTAAGCTACAGTAAACCTCTGTTAACGATGCCACGTCACCATGATCACTTTAGTTAATCTCGGGTTAGTTCAAAAACCGATTCAAAATTCAAATTCAAATTCAAGTCAAACAATTAAAGTTTTCAAAAGTTAAAACTAAAATGTTCTCAATGTGACAAATAAATCATGGATATTATTGGTGGAGAAACAACATCTTTATAAAATAATTAAATACCCCAAAATGAATAAAACAGTAGTCAAAACAATTATTGAAATGCCTTTTATAATTAAAAAAATGTTAAACTATTCTAGTTAGGTGTTAAACTTTTTATCGCAGTGGGTTTAGTGGTAGTACTAATTTAGGGATCATTTTGTACTTTACAAAACTAAAATAAAATGAGGAACAAAATAAAACAGAAAAGAAATAAGATACAAAAAAACAAAAGGAAACTAAAATCCAAAAAACAAAAGGCCCCCTGGCCAACTGGGCCAACGGCCCAGCCGGCCAGCCCACTGGCCCAACCGGCCCCTCACCCCTGCTTAACCCCCCGACCCCAAACCCTAACCTATCCCCATCTCCCCCAGACCCCCCACGACCCCCCACTCTCTCCCTCCCCACTCGCTTGGATCGGGGAGGAGCCCGATCCCGTGCCTCCACCGCAGGCGCCCCTCCCCGGCCCGGCCCCAGCCGCGCCGCCCGAAGCCACCGCCCGCCTCTCCGACTCCTCCCGCACGCCCTGTTACCCCCGCGACTTGACGCCGTCGCCCATCGCCCCTGACGCCGCCTGGAGGACCACATCGCCGGGGCCCCACCCGCTCGTCGTCGCCGTGCACCACCACCGCCGTCGTCCTCTCCGTCACCGAACCGCCGCCGTACTCGTCGCGCTCGACGCCTCGTCCGCCGTCGCCCGAAGGCCTCCCCATCGATGGACGACCCCGCCGCCGCTGCTCGTCAACGCTGCCTCGACGCCGCCGCCCGGTGCCGCCTCGGGTCGCCTGCCCCTACGCCGACGCGACCTCGCCACGACGTCGCCGACCGCCTCCCCGGCCCCACCTGAGCCCACTGCCGCTCCCCTACGCTCCACTGTGAGCGCCGCCCGTTCCCCCCTTCTCCCTTCTCCCCGTCGTCGTCCGGCACGCCCTGGCCGCGCCCGGCTCGCCCCTCTGTCGTCCGCGTCTCGCGTCGCCGTTGCTCGCACCGCGAGCACGCCTCGCCGCCGGCGTCAGCCTCCGCATAGCCTTGCCCCCCTCCTACGGCTGCCCCCACGCCGCTTGGCCCTGCAGCCGTTCCTGCCGGCTGCCGGCGCCCCGACGCGCCTCGCCTCGCCTCGCACCGGGGCGGGTTCGGCCTCCGCCCGGGGCAGCGCCCGTTAGCCGTGCCCGCTCCAGTGGCCTTTGTGCCACTGGCAGCTGGGGCCCCTCCCCTAAAAAAAGGGAAATGTAAAAATATATATTAATAAGAATAATTAATTAATTAGTTAAACACTTAATTAACTTAAGTAATCTTGTTTAATTAAATTAATTAATTAGATAGCCTAGCTAATTAGCTAATTAACCTAATGTGACAATGACATGTGGGTCCACTTTAACCCTATTGACCAGTCAACAGTTGACTGGTCAACTGCTGACTGGACCTCCCCTGGCCCACTTGTCATCCTCTGTGTACACTTCTGTGTACACAGAACTGGGTGCCCATAGCAATTTAATATTTATTTTCGAATTATAATAAATTCAGAAGATTGTTTAAATCTTTGAAAAATCATAGTAAATTAACCGTAACTCGGATCGAAAAACTTTGTACATGAAAGTTGCTCAGAACGACGAGACGAATCCGGATACGCAGTCCGTTCGTCCACCACACCTCCCTAACCTATTGAACTCGCAACTTTCCCCCTCCGGTCCATCTGTCCGAAAACGCAAAACATCGGGAATACTTTCCCGGATGTTCCCCCCCTTCGCCGGTACCACCTACTGTCGCGTTAGGACACACCTCGCACTGCTCATTGTCATGTCACACATCGTCATGTTTATGTTTGCATTGTATTTACTGTTTCTCCCCCCTCTTCTCTCCGGTAGACTACGAGACCGACACTGCTGCTGCCCAGTTCGACTACGGAGTGGACGACCCCTCCTACTTGCCAGAGCAACCAGGCAAGCCCCCCCCTTGATCACCAGATATCGCCTAGTCTTCTCTATACTGCTTGCATTAGAGTAGTGTAGCATGTTACTGCTTTCCGTTAATCCTATCCTGATGCATAGCCTGACATTGTTGCTACAGTTGTTACCCTTACCTGCTATCCTACTGCTTAGTATAGGATGCTAGTGTTCCATCAGTGGCCCTACACTCTTGTCCGCCTGCCTTGCTATACTACTGGGCCGTGATCACTTCGGGAGGTGATCACGGGTATATACTATATACATTATATACATGACACATGTGGTGATTAAAGTCGGGTCGGCTCGGTGAGTACCCGCAAGTGATACTGATGAGGGGGCTGAAAGGACAGGTGGCTCCACCCCGGTAGAGGTGGGCCTGGGTTCCTGACGGCCCCCGACTGTTACTTGTGGCAGAGCGACAGGGCAGGTTGAGACCGCCTAGGTGAGAGGTGGGCCTGGCCCTGGTCGCGTTCGCGGATACTTAACACGCTTAACGAGATCTTGGTATTTGATCTGAGTCTGGCCATTTGGTCTATACGCACTAACCATCTACGCGGGAGTAGTTATGGGTATCCCGGCGTCGTGGTATCAGCCGAAGCCTTCGTGACGTCAGCGACTGAGTGGCGCGCGCCGGATTGGACTGGAACGCCACTAGGCTAGGTCTGCTTCCGGCCGCGTACGCAACGTGCAGGTGTGCATAGGGCGATGGGCCCAGACCCCTGCGCGCATAGGGTTAGACCGGCGTGCTGACCTCTCTGTTGAGCCTAGGTGGGGCTGCGACGTGTTGATCTTACGAGGCCGGGCATGACCCAGGAAAGTGTGTCCGGCCAAATGGGATCGAGCGTGTTGGGTTATGTGGTGCACCCCTGCAGGGAAGTTTATCTATTCGAATAGCCGTGTCCCTCGGTAAAAGGACGACCCGGAGTTGTACCTTGACCTTATGACAACTAGAACTGGATACTGAATAAAATACACCCTTCCAAGTGCCAGATACAACCCGGTGGTCGCTCTCTAACAGGGCGACGAGGAGGGGATCGCCGGGTAGGATTATGCTATGCGATGCTACTTGGAGGACTTCAATCTACTCTCTTCTACATGCTGCAAGATGGAGATGTCCAGAAGCGTAGTCTTCGACAGGACTAGCTATCCCCCTTTTATTCTGGCATTCTGCAGTTCAGTCCACTGATATGGCCCTTTACACATATACCCATGCGTATGTAGTGTAGCTCCTTGCTTGCGAGTACTTTGGATGAGTACTCACGGTTGCTTTTCTCCCTCTTTTCCCTTTTTCTATACCGGATTGTCACAACCAGATGCTGGAGTCCAGGAGCTAGAGATCCCGAGGATGATGCTACATGGAGTTCGGCTTCGAGGAGTAGTTAGGAGGTCCCAGGCAGGAGGCCTTGCCTTTTCGATCGTTGCTACTTTTGTGCTAGCCTTCTTAAGGCAAATCTGTTTAACTTATGTCTGTACTCAGATATTGTTGCTTCCGCTGACTCGTCTATGATCGAGCACTTGTATTCGAGCCCTCGAGGCCCCTGGCTTGTATTATAATGCTTGTATGACTTATTTATGTTTTAGAGTTGTGTTGTGATATCTTCCCGTGAGTCCCTGATCTTGATCGTACACATTTGCGTGCATGATTAGTGTACGGTCAAATCGGGGGCGTCACAAGTTGGTATCAGAGCCGACTGCCTGTAGGAATCCCCCTTTCCAACTCCTTGGCCGAAGTCGAGTCTAGACATTGCAAAAACTTTTACTAACATGGCTGTGTGTCTTACGGGCCCACGTCGCCATTGGGTGGTATTAGGATCTTTTACTCCTTGTCTATACTCTGGGACTCTGATCTCTTTTCTATTCGGGTTACGTGAGTTTTGCTAAATCTAACATTAGGATCTCGTTATCGCTTTCACCCGGAGAGCCCCTTATTACTGATGATCGTCTGCTGCACGTGAAGACCCTGAAGATACTCTCCGCTGATAACCCGAGAACTTGTGTTCATCGCTTTTACAATTCCCTTTCATCGATGAACTCCTATGGATAACCACGTATACTCGCAATTCATACAATGTTTCCCAGTTGATCTTGTTACTACAAGATACCCCGTAATGCTCTCTGTTGTTCCAAGAATCCTTTGAGCTTACTGCTATGCTGTTCTTTGACACCTGAATACCCCTACGGATAATTCTCGCACTTACCGAGTATCCGCTCATCCCCAGTTGAATTCAAGTATATCGCAAAAGTGTTCAGAATACCATTCGATCTTCCGAAAATCCTCAGGAGCCTATTGCTCTTGAAATTCTTGCTTGCTTGCATTATGGATAATCCCATAAGTCTCGTAATCTTATAGTCATTCCTTGTCATTATCATTTTGAGTCTGTTGATTCAAAATATTGCGAATGCTCGCAATCCTCAATCAGATCCTAGAATTCTCCCTTCTGGCTCAAACGTGATTTTTAACATGAGCTGGATCTCGACCAATCAAATTTGCCATCGATTGTACCCGTAAGTTTACTCGACTTATCCATCCCTAATCAGAGCATTGCTTCTGATCCCTTGTCTTGGAATTCATAATTCCTTTGCATTTGAGCTTTTGAGTTAGTCAGTTGTTTCTATAATCTGATGTCCTTGCATTCTTTCTTCCTCTGGTTGAGTATCGATGCTCACATCAGATCCCTTGTGGACCATCGGTTCCTTTGTTGGATTTTATCCGACAATGTCCTCCATATTAAATAAGCTTGTGAGCTTTTCCTCGGATACATGATGCCTTTGGTAAATTGTATCCTCTGCTTTGTGAACCATGCTCTACTTTCGAGCTTGTATTATTTACTCCGAAGTTTGTGGTATATGTTCCTAAGATGCCCTGATGGGTTGAACCTATGCCTTCCATAATATGTGTGAACTCGGAAGTTTTCATGAGTCATACTCTTCTGGTATTTTGCCAGATAAAAATTTTCAACACTGCAACTTCATCAAACGCGAGAAGTGAATGAAAGGTTATGCATTGAAGAAGTGGGAGTCGACCTTGAACTTTGCGTTCATGCCCAAGGACACGATGTAGATCTTATCATTAAAGCTTTTCTTAAATTAATTATTCCCTTGGTATAAGTTCATCTTATATCTGGGATCTGGCCTTTTGCAATCGTGGTTTCGACCATGTTCTCCTTTAAACACCATTTCTCGTACAAGTTAGGCACTTGTCTTCTGCAGAGCAATACCCCAGTCCAACCTCTATTTTGGTTTGTCGTCGAGTATTACCCCCTGGTATCTCGAGATTATCATGGAACTGCATAACTTCTTATGAGTTTTTCATCAAGTGCTACATTCTCACTGATTCCAATTTTCCACGGGCTCTGAGTTATTAGTCACTCAAGAACACCGATAAGCGAATCGATTCCGCACTCCGATTCAATAACTCTAAGTAATTCTTGTTGCTTACGAGTTTAATAATCCTTCAAGTCATTCCTAGCCTTATCGGCTATATCATTATCGTGCAAACTTTTTAACTGTGCTACCCGCTCCTTCCCGGAACACAACTTTCGATGATGAGCTAAGCTTACGTCGATCTTCCTCGTCATATTAGTTCGCCTTGAACAACAAGCTTGATTTCAAGTTTGTGTCGTACCCCTGGTTCCAATAACTTTTCGCTTCATCATTCCTTTGACTGGATGACATCGCCGATCGATTACCTCTTCATAAATTCTCGCTACAAATGTGTCGTGAACATCATCAACATTCTGAGATCTTCCAAGATATCTATCGAATTCTGGATGAGAAATACCATCCTTGCCCTCGATGATTTGTTTTATCATCGACCATTTTATTGCCTTCCATTCAACACAAACTTGTGCGTGTTTTGTGTTGTACCTTGATTTCCCTGCTATCTAGCTTATGATATGTTCTACCCTGGAGTATTACCAAATTTTACGTCAAGTATGTCGTAAGAATTTCACCACCTCGTATGACATCTTGGTACAGTGATACTTGGTCCCCGTGTTGTTTCTAAAAGGAATACCGACAAATGGTCAGTGATGTGTAAATTCTAAACTTCTAGCAACCCTATTGCTTTGAAGTTATTGGTCTATAGTTTCATTCTACGTCTATGGCTTAATGAATCATCATTCGGACATTGATTGTGCTACCTAGCCCATATTTCGGGTGCACATTTCAACCAATGTTTAACTGTGTATGTTTTCCTCGAGCATACATCATTAAGTCATTTGATCTAGCTAATGTTATCTCCTTGTTCACATAGTGATGGAAATCCATCTTTTGGGAATCTCAATGGATTGTCGCTGAGTCAATCAGTCACCTCCTCACCTCCCCTTGATTTAATGATGAACTCTTGTTTCGGAACTTGCTTTCATAGTTCATTTCCCGAGAATCTTACAATGTCATCTCGACAATTCGTGTTGCACCTTTCTTCTCAGGCAACCTGAGTCTGAGTTATCCTGACACCAAACAGATCTGAATCTCGGTCAGATATGATGGTTGGAACATATTTCCAAGAGTTGTAACATTGGTCTATTCATGACCCGTAAGGTGATGTCATGCCTAACACACCTGGCCAGAGGACCTATTGTTATAAGTTTTCCCTTTTAGCAAGGTTAGCTGTTCTTCCATGAGGAAATTGTAAGACTTATTCTATAAGTTGTTCCTGATGGATCCTTTTTGTTTCCAAAGTCTGATCCTCAAATGTTGACCATGTCAATGCTATCTCGAAGCATGTATATGGTACTCCGATTTTCAACAGGAACATTTGAAGCCCAATGCTAAATGTTTCCTGCTCAATTATCCAAACACCGTTGTATGGGTAATGTCATGAAATTTCTCTCCCCTACCTAAAGAGTTTTCTACATTATATCATGCTCAGCTTGTCCTTGGGAAGGATATACCCTTGAAATATGTGTTTAAACACATTTTCCTTTCCATTCTTCTGTTTAATCTGATAATCATAATTTCCCTTCCATTGTTTGGTTTAACCTTTCTGTTGATCTATATGATCTAAGCAGTAATATTCTCCTGCTTATGTAAGCACCTCGGTGTACAACTCTGTCAGTAAGACCCTGTTACTATTGTTGGTGACATTTCGGTAACCATCGATGGACGAGAACTTTGCCTAATGGTCCGCCTCGTTTCAACGAGCAGGAAAATGGTTCTCTTCGTCCCTCGCCCTTGGTACCGATGATGTTGCTGACATATAACTGACAGGCTACCCTCTGACATGCCTTGCTATCATGATCATGCAAGATGTCACCGCCCTTCCTACTTTTAACCCACATGGTGGGCCCATAACCCACAGTTCCACAGGATCGAAACCTGACTCTCCTGTGCACCCCCTGTTCCCAAATTTATTCATCACTCGTGGCCTCGTATGTAATTCACGGACCACCATCCTACTGATCTGTACTGGCATCAGACATAATACTTATTCCGATTGCTTTGAACCCCTTTCACACTTTGTTTCAGGCTTCGAACGATTGCCTACCTGTTTGAAACTTCTCATGGTACTTTCTTACTTGCTCTCGGTTTTTTCTTAAGATTTAGTTCGAGAGTTACTTTCCGCCACCTTCCCCGATGATATTGACCAGATAGTAAACCTTGCAGAGGTCCGTTCTTCCAGAATACCCCCTTACTCTGTCGTAAGTACGATGGAGTTCCCGAAGAAAGGACGACAACTTCATCATGATGACCTGAAACAGCAGAATGAAGACATCAATGTAATGGATCAACCTCTTCGAGAAGAGCAACCAAGACCGAGGAGAATCATTAGAATTTCGTAACCTAGTTTTTCCCCCTTACCCCACCGCTTAAATCTCGGGACGAGATTTCTTGTAGTGGAGGAGAATTGTGACGCCCGGATAATTAAGCTACAGTAAACCTCTGTTAACAATGCCACGTCACCATGATCACTTTAGTTAATCTCGGGTTAGTTCAAAAACCGATTCAAAATTCAAATTCAAATTCAAGTCAAACAATTGAAGTTTTCAAAAGTCAAAACTAAAATGTTCTCAATGTGACAAATAAATCATGGATATTATTGGTGGAGAAACAACATCTTTATAAAATAATTAAATACCCCAAAATGAATAAAACAGTAGTCAAAACAATTATTGAAATGCCTTTTATAATTAATAAAATGTTAAACTATTCTAGTTAGGTGTTAAACTTTTTATCGCAGTGGGTTTAGTGGTAGTACTAATTTAGGGATCATTTTGTACTTTACAAAACTAAAATAAAATGAGGAACAAAATAAAACAGAAAAGAAATAAGATACAAAAAAACAAAAGGAAACTAAAATCCAAAAAACAATAGGCCCCCCTGGCCAACTGGGCCAACGGCCCAGCCGGCCAGCCCACTGGCACAACCGGCCCCTCACCCCTGCTTAACCCCCCGACCCCAAACCCTAACCTATCCCCATCTCCCCCAGATCCCCCACGACCCCCACTCTCTCCCTCCCCACTCGCTTGGATCGGGGAGGAGCCCGATCCCGTGCCTCCGCCGCAGGCGCCCCTCCCCGGCCCGGCCCCAGCCGCGCCGCCCGAAGCCACCGCCCACCTCTCCGACTCCTCCCGCACGCCCCGTTACCCCCGCGACTTGACGCCGTCGCCATTGCCCCTGACGCCGCCTGGAGGACCACATCGCCGGGGCCCCACCCGCTCGTCGTCGCCATGCACCACCACCGCCGCCGTCCTCTCCGTCACCGATCCGCCGCTGTACTCGTCGCGCTCGACGCCTCGTCCGCCGTCGCCCGAAGGCCTCCCCATCGACGGACGACCCCGCCGCCGCTGCTCGTCAACGCTGCTTCGACGCCACCGCCCGGTGCCGCCTCGGGTCGCCTGCCCCTACGCTGACGCGACCTCGCCACGACGTCGCCGACCGCCTCCCCGGCCCCACCCGAGCCCACTGCCGCTCCCCTACGCTCCGCTGTGAGCGCCGCCCGTTTCCCCCTTCTCCCTTCTCCCCGTCGTCGTCCGGCACGCCTTGGCCGCGCCCGGCTCGCCCCTCCGTCGTCCGCGTCTCGCGTCGCCGTTGCTCGCACCGCGAGCACGCCTCGCCGCCGGCGTCAGCCTCCGCATGGCCTTGCCCCCCTCCTACGGCTGCCCCCACGCCGCTTGGCCCTGCAGCCGTTCCTGCCGGCTGCCGGCGCCCCGACGCGCCTCGCCTCGCCTCGCACCGGGGCGGGTTCGGCCTCTGCCCGGGGCAGCGCCCGTTAGCCGTGCCCGCTCCAGTGGCCTTTGTGCCACTGGCAGCTGGGGCCCCTCCCCTAAAAAAAGGGAAATGTAAAAATATATATTAATAAGAATAATTAATTAATTAGTTAAACACTTAATTAACTTAAGTAATCTTGTTTAATTTAATTAATTAATTAGATAGCCTAGCTAATTAGCTAATTAACCTAATGTGACAATGACATGTGGGTCCACTTTAACCCTATTGACCAGTCAACAGTTGACTGGTCAACTGCTGACTGGACCTCCCCTGGCCCACTTGTCATCCTCTGTGTACACTTCTGTGTACACAGAACTGGGTGCCCATAGCAATTTAATATTTATTTTCGAATTATAATAAATTCAGAAGATTGTTTAAATCTTTGAAAAATCATAGTAAATTAACCGTAACTCGGATCGAAAAACTTTGTACATGAAAGTTGCTCAGAACGACGAGACGAATCCGGATACGCAGTCCGTTCGTCCACCACACCTCCCTAACCTATTGAACTCGCAACTTTCCCCCTCCGGTCCATCTGTCCGAAAACGCAAAACATCGGGAATACTTTCCCGGATGTTCCCCCCCTTCGCCGGTACCACCTACTGTCGCGTTAGGACACACCTCGCACTGCTCATTGTCATGTCACACATCGTCATGTTTATGTTTGCATTGTATTTACTGTTTCTTCCCCCTCTTCTCTCCGGTAGACTACGAGACCGACACTGCTGCTGCCCAGTTCGACTACGGAGTGGACGACCCCTCCTACTTGCCAGAGCAACCAGGCAAGCCCCCCCCCTTGATCACCAGATATCGCCTAGTCTTCTCTATACTGCTTGCATTAGAGTAGTGTAGCATGTTACTACTTTCCGTTAATCCTATCCTGATGCATAGCCTGACATTGTTGCTACAGTTGTTACCCTTACCTGCTATCCTACTGCTTAGTATAGGATGCTAGTGTTCCATCAGTGGCCCTACACTCTTGTCCGTCTGCCTTGCTATACTACTGGGCCGTGATCACTTCGGGAGGTGATCACGGGTATATACTATATACATTATATACATGACACATGTGGTGATTAAAGTCGGGTCGGCTCGGTGAGTACCCGCAAGTGATTCTGATGAGGGGGCTGAAAGGACAGGTGGCTCCACCCCGGTAGAGGTGGGCCTGGGTTCCTGATGGCCCCCGACTGTTACTTGTGGCGGAGCGACAGGGCAGGTTGAGACCGCCTAGGTGAGAGGTGGGCCTGGCCCTGGTCGGCGTTCGCAGATACTTAACACGCTTAACGAGATCTTGGTATTTGATCTGAGTCTGGCCATTTGGTCTATACGCACTAACCATCTACGCGGGAGTAGTTATGGGTATCCCGGCGTCGTGGTATCAGCCGAAGCCTTCGTGACGTCAGTGACTGAGTGGCGCGCGCCGGATTGGACTGGAATGCCACTAGGCTAGGTCTGCTTCCGGCCGCGTACGCAACATGCAGGTGTGCATAGGGCGATGGGCCCAGACCCCTGCGCGCATAGGGTTAGACTGGCGTGCTGACCTCTCTGTTGAGCCTAGGTGGGGCTGCGACGTGTTGATCTTACGAGGCCGAGCATGACCCAGGAAAGTGTGTCCGGCCAAATGGGATCGAGCGTGTTGGGTTATGTGGTGCACCCCTGCAGGGAAGTTTATCTATTCGAATAGCCGTGTCCCTCGGTAACAGGACGACCCGGAGTTGTACCTTGACCTTATGACAACTAGAACTGGATACTGAATAAAATACACCCTTCCAAGTGCCAGATACAACCCGGTGGTCGCTCTCTAACAGGGCGACGAGGAGGGGATCGCCGGGTAGGATTATGCTATGCGATGCTACTTGGAGGACTTCAATCTACTCTCTTCTACATGCTGCAAGATGGAGATGTCCAGAAGCGTAGTCTTCGACATGACTAGCTATCCCCCTTTTATTCTGGCATTCTGCAGTTCAGTCCACTGATATGGCCCTTTACACATATACCCATGCATATGTAGTGTAGCTCCTTGCTTGCGAGTACTTTGGATGAGTACTCACGGTTGCTTTTCTCCCTCTTTTCCCTTTTTCTATACCGGATTGTCACAACCAGATGCTGGAGTCCAGGAGCTAGAGATCCCGAGGATGATGCTACATGGAGTTCGGCTTCGAGGAGTAGTTAGGAGGTCCCAGGCAGGAGGCCTTGCCTTTTCGATCGTTGCTACTTTTGTGCTAGCCTTCTTAAGGCAAATCTGTTTAACTTATGTCTGTACTCAGATATTGTTGCTTCCGCTGACTCGTCTATGATCGAGCACTTGTATTCGAGCCCTCGAGGCCCCTGGCTTGTATTATAATGCTTGTATGACTTATTTATGTTTTAGAGTTGTGTTGTGATATCTTCCCGTGAGTCCCTGATCTTGATCGTACACATTTGCGTGCATGATTAGTGTACGGTCAAATCGGGGGCGTCACAGGGCCGTACCGACAGGCCGCCGTGGGAGCAGGGCTCTGCCTGCCTGTGGTGACATCAGGGGTGGAGTGGCAAAAGTGCCACGCTGGGCGGAGATCTCCGCCGGTACGGTGCACTGTGGCCACGCCCATCCCTCGTGTAAGGGCATATTTATCCCTAAGATGTTTTGGTGATTGATGACAATGCTTTTGCGGACTAATCGTGTGCATTGAGTGTTTTCAGAGATTCATCCTTTTGGCACGAGACGATTCCCTCCCCTCGGAGCTTGAAGCGAAGATGGTGTAGTCCTTTCGAATTAGTTTGGTGGACTAGTTTCATAGGGATCACCGTACTATCAAGAGGGGGTCCGCTTTGGAAAGGCTAGGGCGGAATCATCACGTACACTTCCTTTGCCCCCCTCCGAGCCTTTCCGCTTCTATGATGGGCTCGTTCCCCTTCTCAGTGTGCCCTCTCTGGTCCCAGCGGTAGTACCGCGGGCCGGAGCGGTAGTACCGCTTGGGTGCTACAAGCGGTAGTACCGCTGGTAGCCCCCAGCCGTAGTACCGCTGCGGTCTCGTGCTAGTACCGCCTCGATTCGAGGGGTCTTTTTTCGTGTCGGGTTTTACGGTACTTGCCGCGGCAGTGGGGGACGTAGTACCGCTCGTATGCGGTAGTACCGCCCTAACCACCGTGGTAGTACCGCTCTGGGCCCAGCGGTAGTACCGCCCGGGGGAGCGGTAGTACCGCTGTGATCAGCGGTAGTACCGCTGCCTCCTGCGGTAGTACCGCTCTCTGTGGGGCTGGTGTGGGGGGTAACGGTTGGATTGTTCCCCCCACTGTATAAGGAGGTCTTCTTCCCCAAAGTTGACCTACCTCTTCCCCCAAAAGCTGCATTGTTGCTCCAAGCTCCATTTTCGCCCGATCTCTCTCCCTAGCCAACCAAACTTGTTGATTTGCTCGGGATTGGTTGAGAAGGCCCCGATCTACACTTCCACCAAGAGAAATTTGATTCCCCCACTTTTCCCTAGCGGATCTTGTTACTCTTGGGTGTTTGAGCACCCTAGACGGTTGAGGTCACCGCGGAGCCATAGTCCATTGTGGTGAAGCTTTGTGGTGTCGTTGGGAGCCTCCAATTAAGTTGTGGAGATTGCCCCAACCTCGTTTGTAAAGGTCCGGTCGCCGCCTTCAAGGGCACCAATAGTGGAATCACGGCATCTTGCATTGTGTGAGGGCGTGAGGAGAATACGGTGGCCCTAATGGCTTCTTGGGGAGCATTGTGCCTCCACACCGCTCCAACAGAGACGTACTTCCCTTCAAAAGGAAGGAACTTCGGTAACACATCCTCGTCTTCACCGGCTCCACTCTTGGTTATCTCGTCCCTTTACTTTCGCAAGTTTAATCGTGTTATATCTCTTATTTGCTTGCATGCTTGTTGTCATTGCATCATATAGGTTGCTCACTTAGTTGCATATCTAGAAAACCTATTTTGATGCAAATTTTAATTTGGTAGAGAAAAGCTAAAAATTGTTAGTTGCCTATTCACCCCCCCTCTAGTCAACTATATCGATCCTTTCAATTGGTATCAGAGCCTCGTCTCTTTTTAAGGACTTTACCGTCCGAAGAGTATGGTTGACATCGTAGACGGTGGGAGGAGCACTCCGGTGTGAATCCGGTCTCGTCTACGGGAGATGGGGGAACCGCGGTCTCTCGTGAGGAACTAAATGTGGCGTTGGACACATTGAAAACCTCCATGACTACCGAGGTCGAAAGCATGTTTAATAAATACTTAGAAGGGCTTAAGCTTTCCACCGCACCATTCAAAGTGGGTGATCCCGCCAACAAGGTGACGGATGCTACCTCTGACAAAGGGGAAGCTACTAGTGAGAAAGCTCCTTCTTCTAGTGGTAAAAAGGGCACCGGCATCTTTGCCCATGTGGAACCTCCACCTGTCTATGGTGGACCGCTCCCTTCCACTCATTTAAATCATGCTGGCCCGGCTCCTAAGATTGAGAAGAATGTTGATTTTGATTCTTGGGTCTATCGTTTTAAGCGTCATTTAAATCATGTGAACACTAACCTTTGGAGAATCATTGAAGAAGGTTTCTATCCGCATGACCGAAGGAACTTCACTCCTAGAGAAGTTGTGGATCATCAATTCAATGAGAATGCTCTCTTCATCATCCAAGAAGCAATCCCACCCGAAGATCTTCCTCATCTCCGGCCTTACACCATGGCCAAAGATGCTTGGCTCCAAGTTGTTTCCCTCTATCGGGGAAGCGCAAGCATTCAACGCTCCAACTATGAAGTGGTGCAAGATGAAGCCGACGAGTTTGCAATGAAAGAAGATGAAGAACCTCGTGAGCTTTTTCGGAGAGTAACCAAACTCGCGGTCTCTCTCCGAGATCATGGAAGTAAGGACACGGATGACAATTGGATCAAGCGCAAATTCCTCAAGGCAATGATGCCCTACCACAAAGCCATGTCCTCCGTAATTCGTCAAAGGCCGGACTTCCACACCTTGTCATCAAGTGAAGTGTTGGATGAGTTTGTTGCTATGAGCATCTTGGACAAGACCGCCGACAATGCGGTTCTTCGCTCTCAAAGAGTAAAGAAGCCCAACCTTGCTCTAAAGGCCAAGGTTAGTATGGAGGAAGAGGATGAAGAGGAAGAAGAGGAGGGCAACCTCGAAGATACGAAGTATGCCTATCATGACACATGGCTCTTGCTTCAAGGCAATTTTGGAGCAAGAAGAACACAAGGCCAAACTTCAACAAGAGCAATTCAAGTGGCGCAAAGGGCTAGCAACGAGTGAGGACTTGCTTCAATTGTGGCAATGTGAGCCACTTTGTTGCGGAGTGCCCTTACGAGAAGAGGGAAGACAATGGTGGCAAGCTCATTAGAAAGGACAAGGCCAAGTCGTTCCCCAACAAGAGCAACTTCACCAAGAAGACTCCTCCCAAGGCATTGGTGGTACAAGAAGAGTACAACGAGGATGATGACGATGATGAAGATGGTGAGTCAGTTGACATGGCCTCCGTTGCCATTGTGAAGACTCCACAGATGTCTCTCTTCGACTCACCCAATGGGAACATCACCGCCAAGTGCCTCATGGCTAAAGCCACCAATAAGGTAACCTCCAACATCAAAACTACCATCATTAATCATCCTTCTTCGACGGATAGCATTGATGAACATGAGGGGACAAATGTGGAGGAAAATGAGTTTGAGACCTTTATGGGTAAACTCAAGGGTAAATCCAAGAAGCACTTCGTTGCTCTCTTGGAACAACTTGGTGAAGCCAATGACATGATCGAGGCTCACGAAGATACCATCTCTAAGATGGAGGGGCATAGTCGTGACTATGCCGATGAGATTTCAGATCTTTCCAATGCTCTTGACGAAGAGCGTGGTCTTCGTTTGGCTCTTGAGGAGTCATACAACGATGATCATGCTAAGTTAAAGAAAGATCTTGATCATGCTCTTGTTGTGTCTCGTGTGCTAAACTCCGAGAAGGCAAAACTTGGGGTTGATCTTGCTAGACTTAAAGAGGAGTTTGATATGCTCAACAAGGCTCACAAAGTCTTGAAGGGCGTTCATGCTAGCCTCAAGGAGTCTCATGATCAACTCGAAGTAAAGCTAACTAAGGAGAAAGCCACCTTTCGTCATATGGTGTTAATTGATAATGCAAATGCTACTAACCCTTGTTGTGAGCATGTGCATCTTGTTGAGGAGAATGCTAAGTTGAAGGAGCAACTTGAGAAAGGCCTTGTGTCATGCATACAAGGTGAGAAGAACCTCAACGACCTTTTGAGAAACCAAAAGGAAGTTGTGGCCAAGGAGGGGATTGGGTTCGCACCCAAGCCCAAGAACAAGAAGAAGAATGACAAGACCAAACGACCTCCTCCTCTCAAGCAAACTTTTGTGAAGGAGGGAGAGGGTGCTTCCAAGGAGAAGAAGAACAATGCGAAGGGTGACGGTGTCAAGAAGGGCAATACCACCCCATCCAACAAAGCCGGCGACTTTAATCCTTCTTATGTGTTATGCCGTGCAAGTGATGGGCATGTTTATGCCAAATTTGTTGGTTCTCCTCATGAGTATATTGAATGGTCCATTTGGGTTCCTAAGACCCTTGTTACTAACATCAAAGGACCCATTACAAAATGGGTACCTAAAACCAAGCATTGATCTCTTGTAGGTGTTTGCTTCCGGTGGGGGATCATGGTTGCTCGATAGTGGAGCTACAAATCATATGACCGGAAGCAAGGACTTGGTGGTGGACATGCACAAGATTCCATCTATGCCCACCAATGTCGAGTGGGGTGATGCCTCGTCTTCTAAGGTATTGGGACTCGGCAAAGTTGTCATTTCTCATGATCTCACGATCGAGAAGGTCATGCTAGTTGAGTCCCTTGCATACAATTTACTTTCCGTTCGTCAACTTGCTACCATGGGCTTTGCCACCTTCTTTGATATTGATACCGTGGCCCTCTTGTGGAGCAAGACTCTTAAAGTAGCCTTTGTTGGGCATGTCGAGAACGGTCTCTATGTGATTAACTTTTCGGAGCGACCCACTAAGACCGCGACATGCCTAATGGCTAAAGTTGACGTGGGATGTCTTTGGCATCGCCGTTTAGCCCATGTCAATATGAGATCTTTGCAAAGTCTTCTCAAGGGGGACCATGTCCGTGGACTAACGAACGTTAGTTTTGCTAAAGATCGTGCTTGCAGTGCTTGTATCGAGGAAAGCTTCATGAGAAGGCTCACCCTCCCATGACTCTCATTTACTCGAAGAGGCCTTTGGAGCTCCTTCATTTGGATCTCTTTGGGCCTCCATCCTTTGATAGTCTTGGGGGTAGAAAGTATTGCTTGGTAATTGTGGATGACTATTCAAGATACACTTGGGTGTATTTCTTCAAGAGGAAGAGTGAGACCCAACAAACCGTCATTGACTTTGCAAATGAAGCCCAACGTCAACACAATGCAAAGATCTTGACAATAAGAAGTGACAACGGCACCGAGTTCAAAAACTACACCTTGGATGAGTTTCTTAGTGATGAGGGGATCAAGCATCAATATTCCGCACCTTACACCCCTCAACAAAATGTTGTTGCGGAGAGGAAGAACCAGACGTTGATGGATGCGGCAAGGACCATGATGGCGGAGTTCAAGTCTCCATACAACTTTTGGGCCGAAGCCATCAACACCGCGTGTCATGCTTCAAATCGGCTCTATCTCCGCAAAGGCTTGAACAAGACTCCATATGATATACTCACCGGTAACAAGCCCAACCTCAAGTACTTTCGGGTGTTCGGGTGTAAGTGTTTCATTCTCAAGAAAGGTGTTCGTTTGTCTAAATTTGAGACTAGAGCTCATGAGGGCATATTTGTTGGTTATGCTACAAACTCCCATGCTTACCGTGTTCTCAATAAGTCCACGGTACTTATTGAGGAGACGTGTAACATGGAGTTTGATGAGAATAACGGCTCCCAAGTGGAGCAAAGTGGTACTTGTGATGTAGGTGATGAAATTCCTCCCCAAGCCATAAGAAGAATGGGTGTTGGTTATATCCTACCCATTGAGGAACCCCTTGTGGCCGAAGGAGAAGGACAATGCTCCACTCAAGTGGAGCCATCACCAACCCAGGACCCACACGCTTCCGAAGAACAAAGTGAAGGCCCTCAACCTCATGAACAAGATCAAGGGCAAGATCAACCTCAAGATGGTGGTGATCCACCAAATGATGCCCAAGGTCAAGTTCTCCCCCTCGAGCAAGTTCAAGATCAAGAACAAGCTCAAGACGACGCTCAAGATGATCAAGTAACCCCTCCTCGTTTCACTTCCGAGGAGGAATTGGAGCGTCGTGCCGCTAAGATCGCTTCCAAGCTCACCACCAAAGGTCATCTCATGGAGAATGTGGTTGGAAGCCTAAGAAAGGGGGTAAGCACTCGTAGACAATTAGCAAACTATTGTGAACATCATGCGTTTGTTTCTTGTGTCGAACCCCAAAAGGTTTATGAAGCGCTCGAGGACCCGGATTGGCTCAATGCCATGCATGAAGAACTCAACAACTTCGAACATAACCAAGTGTGGAAATTAGTGCCAAGGCCAACCGGGAACCATAATGTCATTGGAACCAAGTGGATATTCAAGAACAAGCAAGATGCTCATGGGATCATTGTTTGCAACAAGGCTCGTTTGGTGGCACAAGGCTACTCCCAAGTCGAGGGTATCGACTACGTTGAAACCTTTGCCCCAGTCGCTCGCCTTGAATCTATTCGTTTGTTGATTGCTTATGCTTCTCATCATAATTATAAGTTGCAACAAATGGATGTGAAGAGTGCTTTTCTTAATGGTCCCATAAATGAGTTGGTGTATGTCAAACAACCCCCCGGGTTCGAAGATCCCTATTTTCCCGATCATGTGTATCAACTCCACAAGGCGCTCTATGGCCTTAAACAAGCCCCACGTGCGTGGTATGAGCATCTTACGGAGTTGTTACAAGATCGTGGATTCGAAATCGGGAAAATCGACCCCACTCTTTTTATTAGGAAGGTCAAAGGGGAGTTGTTTGTGTGCCAACTATATGTTGATGATATTATTTTTGGTTCCCCTAAGAAAGCTTTCAATGAAGAATTTGCCGCTCTCATGACCTCAAAGTTCAAGATGTCTATGATGGGAGAGTTGAAGTTCTTTCTCGGATTCGAAATCAAACAAAGAAGAGAAGGAACCTTCATCAACCAAGCAAAATACACTCAAGACATGCTAAAGAGATTCAAGCTAAGTGATGTCAAGCCGGCTTCCACTCCAATGCCCACCAAGTGCCAACTTGACATTGATCCCAATGGTAAAGCGGTGGATCAAAAGGTATATCGCTCCATGATTGGATCCTTGCTTTACCTTTGTGCATCTAGACCAGATATCATGTTGAGTGTGGGAATTTGTGCACGGTTTCAAGCCGCACCTAAGGAAAGCCACTTTGTGGCGGTCAAGCGAATCTTTCGATATTTGGCTCATACCTCAAACTTTGGCTTATGGTACCCAAGAGGAGCAAACTTCAAGCTTGTAGGTTATTCGGACTCCGATTGGGCGGGAGACAAAGTGGATAGGAAATCCACTTCCGGAGGGTGCCAATTTCTTGGTTGCTCTTTGGTAAGTTGGTCTTCTAAAAAGCAAAGTTGTGTGTCTCTCTCATCCACCGAAGCGGAGTATGTGGCGGCCGGGAGTTGTTGTGCACAACTCTTATGGATGAGGCAAACTTTAACGGATTACGGTGTCATTTGTGAAAAAGTGCCTCTTTGGTGTGACAATGAAAGTGCCATCAAGATTTCTCTCAACCCGGTGCAACACTTCAAGACGAAGCATATTGAGATTCGGTATCACTTCATCCGGGATCATATTAGGCGAGGGGAGATCGAGCTCAACTATGTCAACACTCATGATAACCTTGCAGATATTTTCACGAAGCCATTGGATGAAGCAAGATTTCGCAAGTTAAGGCATGAGCTAAATATCATTGATTCAAGCAATGTGGTTTGAACCTTTGCACATAGGGGGAGTGTTGTTCTCTCAATGAACTCTTCCTCGCCCCATAATGCATAAACTAATCTCACTCTTTCACATTAGCCATTTTTTATGGTACTTGTGCTTCAAAGACGAGTTTTGGTCATGGGCCCAAGGATAATTCTTCGTGGTGCCATACCAATTGACTCAAACATAGGTGGCCTCGGCCACCGTCCTCTCGTGTAGAGGTGTGTGCTTCTTGTTCTCTTGCTGGTGCTCTTGTTGCTTTGTGTTGGTTTTCTCTTCTTGCCGTCGTTTCCCTTCTTTTCTTTTGTGCCATAGGTGTTGAGTCTTGTTTTGAGTTGCGCTGGGCGGTACTACCGTTGTGAAGGCGCGGTACTACCGCCCATCACCACGGTACTACCGCTGAGGGGCGGGGCCAAGGGGTTAAGTCGTGGGCAGGGGTGGTTTCCTCCCCCATACCCATTTGCTTCGTCCCCTCGTTCCTCTTCCTCTCTCTCCAGCGCCATCTCGCCGCGGGAGGGCTCCGGCGGCCCTCCGTCTCCGGACCGTTCCTCTCCATTTCCTTCGGTGGAGTCGATCCCCACCTCGTCCTCTTGCCATGGATGCCGGTATTGCCCCCGTTCCTCTTCTCTTCTTGTCTAGTTTTCAGATCTCCCGTTTTAGGGGCAATAGTGGTTGCATCTCTAGATTTTTGGCCAAATCTAGGCTTGAGTAGGTTGGAGAAGGCAACTAGACTCTTTGGATTGATGTTTGGTAGGTTTATTTTTGAATTTGGCATCCCCGGTAGTGCCGGATCTGACCACGGCAGTAGGTATCCTCCGTGCCCCGTCTCGGGCGGTACTACCGCCCATCTGGCGCAGTACTACCACTTGAGCGGTACTGCCGCTGTGGAGGCACGGTACTACCGCTGTGCAGGCACGGTACTACCGCCGGATGCCCAGTTCCATCGTTTCCTACCACATGTTGATCCATATTTGTTGTGTTTATTTGGTTTTGATCGTTCCTTCTGGTTGTTTCGTGTGTCCGTGTGTTTGGTTCCAGGTGATGAACATCCTGAGCAGCAAGTCCGCCGTGTCAACCCCGGGCGTTCAACGTCAAAGCGGTACCGCTCATCTGAGGCTGCAGGTGGTTCTTCCAGTGCTCCACCGCCGCCAGTGGGTGCTTCCTCAAGTGCTAATCCTTCTCTCAAGAAGAAGACTGCCAATAGGCCGAAGCCAAGTGGCAAGAAGGTGACTGAGATGACTAGCAAGGAATTCTGGGACAGGCGTCGCCGCAACCCATATGAGGAAGACCAAGAATCCAACCTTGTCAATCGCCCGTTCTGGAACCGGTTTCAGTATGCCACCTACTTTGACGTGATCAAGGCTAAGAAGAACCTCTTTGTCAATGTTCATTCCATCAACACGGATGCTATGGAGAAGGACCCTGAGTACTTTGGTGATGCCCTTCAGATGTGCTCTTAGTTGAACATTCTCAAGATCATGCAGTTCAACAAGGACTTTGATGCAGATTTGCTGGCTCAGTTCTTTGCCACTGTCCACCTAGGAACTGATGAAGACATGACTCTGACTTGGATGACTAATGGGAAGTTGCTAGCTGTCAAGTGGAAGGCCTTCATGGGGTTGCTTGAGGTGGAAGATCAAGGGCTCGAGACTCCAGTCGGATTTCGTCCTCACCACAATGTCACCTCCACTCACAAGCAAGCCCTCTGGCCCTACTGTACTCGGAAGGTCAACCCTGAGACCAGGAAGGAAACCTATGAGTTGTCTGCCTATCTGGACATCCTTTACCGTATCTTCCGCGAGACTCTCTTCCCTTGTATCGGGAATCTGGACATGGTACACTCTTATCTCATGGACATGCTTCTCTTCTGCTAGCGTGAGAAGGAAGCAAACACTGGCGAGTCCCTGGACATCTCTCATGTTATGTGGTCTGAACTTCTTGCTGCTATTTCTGAGCGCAAGTGCCCGATTTATGGTCCGTTCATTATGTTGCTCATTGAGAAGGCCTGGAGACGTACCTATCCTGAGGAGCAGCTGGAAACTGGAGAGTTGGTTTCTCATGAGATCAAGCGTCTGAGGAAGAAGGATAATTGGGGCATTCCTAGATCTGGAGTTCCATCTTCTACTGCTGCCATGGAGACCGAGGGCGAGACTGATGCCGATGATGACGATGAGGATTATGTGCCTTCTGGGACAGAGCCTTCTGCAGCAGAGCCCTCTTGGGCAAAGAAGCTCAAGCACAAGATGAAGAAGCTGTTCTGCATGGAGTCTCATGGTCAGTACATGACTCATGTGGCTGAGAAGAAGGCAAGGGGACGTCACAAGGAGCTTATGCGTCAGTTGGGTGCGACAGTCACCAGCGGCTCTGAGGGTCAGATCACTGAGGAGGAGGAGTGGATCCAGCAGCACTGTCCGTGGACCGATTCAGATGTCGAGCAGTTTTCGGCCGAGGACGACGGTGCAGATGATCACGCAGAGTCCTGATGTTCGAGATCCTCAGCATGCTCTCACCTGGAGCCGTAGGTTAGCTCTTTGCCCCTTTTGGTGTCTCGATGCCAAAGGAGGAGAGAGTTTAGGGATTTGTGTCATTGTGTTGCGAGTGTGTCTTTGTCTTTGTGCTTTCGTTGTGTTTGCTACCTTGTGCTTTGTTTGGTTTTGTGTTCAGTGAGACCTTAGTTCCAGTCATATGGTGTGAGACATATGCTACCTTATCCTTATCATATCTTTATCTATGTCTCTAGTCATTTGGTATCTCATGAGTTGCATTCTTATTATGTTATATATCCTGCTCTCTTGAATCTCGCTTAGGTTGTTGGTCTCTAAAATACAGGGGGAGTGTTGATCCTAGTATGTGTGTCGTGCAGTCCAAAGCCCTTATCTTGATGGCACACATCTAGGGGGAGCCCGTCTATATTTTAGAGATTTGGGGTTTGCTTATGTCCTTTGTCTTTTCCCGTTTTGTGCAAATCTCGTATTGTCATCAATCCACCAAAAAGGGGGAGATTGTAAGGGCATATTTATCCCTAAGATGTTTTGGTGATTGATGACAATGCTTTTGCGGAATAATCGTGTGCATTGAGTGTTTTCAGAGATTCATCCTTTTGGCACGAGATGATTCCCTCCCCTCGGAGCTTGAAGAGAAGACGGTGTAGTCCTTTAATTAGTTTGGACTAGTTTCATAGGGATCACCGTACTATCAAGAGGGGGTCCGCTTTGGAAAGGCTAGGGCGGAATCATCACGTACACTTCCTTTGCCCCCCTCCGAGCCTTTCCGCTTCTATGATGGGCTCGTTCCCCTTCTCAGTGTGCCCTCTCTGGTCCCAGTGGTAGTACCATGGGCTGGAGTGGTAGTACCGCTTGGGTGCTACAAGCGGTAGTACCGCTGGTAGCCCCCAGCCGTAGTACCGCTGCGGTCTCGTGCTAGTACCGCCTCGATTCGAGGGGTCTTTTTTCGTGTCGGGTTTTACGGTACTTGCCGTGGCAGTGGGGGCTGTAGTACCGCTCGTATGCGGTAGTACCGCCCTGACCTTCGTGGTAGTACTGCTTTGGGCCCAGCGGTAGTACCGCCCGGGGGAGCGGTAGTACCGCTGTGATCAGCGGTAGTACCGTTGCCTCCTGCGGTAGTACCGCTCTCTGCGGGGCTGGTGTGGGGGTAACGGTTGGATTGTTCCCCCCACTATATAAGGAGGTCTTCTTCCCCAAAGTTGACCTACCTCTTCCCCCAAAAGCTCCATTGTTGCTCCAAGCTCCATTTTCGCCCGATCTCTCTCCCTAGCCAATCAAACTTGTTGATTTGCTCGGGATTGGTTGAGAAGGCCCCGATCTACACTTCCACCAAGAGAAATTTGATTCCCCCCACTTATCCCTAGCGGATCTTGTTTCTCTTCGGTGTTTGAGCACCCTAGACGGTTGAGGTCACCGCGGAGCCATAGTCCATTGTGGTGAAGCTTTGCCCCAACCTCGTTTGTAAAGGTCCGGTCGCCTCCTTCAAGGGCACCAATAGTGGAATCACGGCATCTCGCATTGTGTGAGGGCGTGAGGAGAATACGGTGGCCCTAGTGGCTTCTTGGGGAGCATTGTGCCTCCACACCGCTCCAACAGAGACGTACTTCCCTTCAAAAGGAAGGAACTTCGGTAACACATCCTCGTCTTCACCGGCTCCACTCTTGGTTATCTCGTCCCTTTACTTTCGCCAGTTTAATCGTGTTATATCTCTTATTTGCTTGCATGCTTGTTGTCATTGCATCATATAGGTTGCTCACTTAGTTGCATATCTAGACAACCTATTTTGATGCAAAGTTTAATTTGGTAGAGAAAAGCTAAAAATTGTTAGTTGCCTATTCACCCCCCCTCTAGTCAACTATATCGATCCTTTCACCTGGATTTGGGAGGGATGGGCTATACTGTAGCCACTCCCTGTCTTATCTTTCTTGATGAGGGCGCAGGCTTCGTGGGCGCCACGGGCCGACTGCTAGGGGCCGGTTTCTCTGGAAGCCGCCCACTAGTAGTCGGCTTGTCTTGATGCCGGCTTCTGGAACTCGGCCGTCTACGGGCAGCCGGCTATTCCTCCAGCCGGCCCCCAGAAGGCGGCACCTCGTCTTGACGCCTTGAGGAGCGCAGCCAGCCCCGTTGTCTTGAAAGGCTCAGGGACTCGGGTTAGCTACCCGTGGCCCATTACTCCGATAGTAGTCCACGAAGCTCGTGAGGTGCCACGGCTAAGCAGCCGAGGAGCCTTAGCAGTTTCTTTCTCCGAGGGCTTGAGGTGGAGATTCGTCCGACTTCTGCTGAGCCGACTGGTGGGAGTTGGCCTCGTCCAGCCTGACTTATCCAAACTTCGAATGCGACGGCGGGAACCAAGTGGCGTGCTTGCTAAGCATCCAGGCCGCCGCCCGTTGTGGGCATGTCACGTGGCGTCGTGCGGCCGGGCCATCTGCCAGCCCACGCTCGCGATGGGACGCGCCTGCTGGCGGGGCCCGCCACTACCGGGCCTTGGCACGCGCGGATCCGCTGCGGCCAAGGTGGGCGGTTGAGTTTTCCCACGGAGTTACTGCGCGCAGTAACTCGCGCGATAAACGTGGGGGCGTGGGGTCATGGGCGCAGTAAATCCCATGATCGCCCCCTCGGCTTCGCAGCTCATAGGCCTATAAGTAGGGGGAGGAGGGGGAGCGGCGGAGCACGCGCGCCCCTCCACCCCATTCTTTCCTCTTTCTTCTTCCTCTCGCCGTAGTTCCTCCAAGCCACGCTGAGCACTACAGTGGTTCGTCTTCGATGAGCTCATCTGCCAACCCCACGCCCCCATGGCGCGCTCCGGAGCATGGGACGGCTCCGAAGTTCATGACGGCCACATCGACTTTCTCCGCCAGACGCGGCCGCTGCCCGGCAAGGACTACGTGAAGGTCCGCCTCGCGCCGGAGAGGGAGATCTCGCCGGCTCCGGAGGAAGGCGAGCGGGTCGTCTTCCGCTCGCACTGCCTGCGTGACCTCGGCCTGCCGGCGAGCAGCTTCTTCTGGTTCTTCCTCGAGTTCTACGGTCTTCAGCCGCACCACCTCACCCCGAACACGGTGGTGCTGCTGTCCGCCTTCGTCACTTTGTGCGAAGGCTTCCTCGGCGTCCTCCCCACCATCGAGCTTTGGGGGGAGTTCTTCTACACCAAGCTCGGCACCCTCGTCGCGGGCGTGCCGGCTCAATGCGGCGCTTTTATTGCGGTGCGGAGGCCGGCGGCCGAAAATCCGTTTCCTCCCATCACGCTGATCAAGTCGGTGAAGATGTGGCAGCGGTCGTACTTCTACGTGAAGAGCGTCTTCCCGGAGGGCGACTGGGTCAACTTGCCGGCATACGCAGCCGGCCCGCCGGCTGGGAGGCGGCCCAACTGGTCGTACCGGGCCAAGACACTGTCGCCTTCTAGAGCCGCTGCCATCGCGCGGCTCCGAGTGTTGACACAGTCGGAGGGCCTGACCGGGCCCGACTTGCTGTCCGCCTTCATGGCGCGCCGAGTGCTCCCGCTCCAGGGCCGCCCTCACATGATCTGTTAGATGAGCGGGCATCGGGACCCAAGCCGGCTGTGCACCAAGGAGATGCCTCACGCAGAGGTAGCTCACATGGTGAACTATCTTGCGAACTGCGAGCTCACGGAGGAGTGGCGGTTTGGCAAGGAGCCGTATTCACGCGCCGACCCCACGCCTATGGTAAGTTATCTTTCTTTTTCTCTATCCTTTTTATTGCCGAGCTCGGCCTGTCCAACCTGACCAATCGGCCTTTGAACAGAGCCCCCTCCTCCAATCGGTAGCCGCCGCCGTGGGGCCGAAGCGCCAATTCCTCCCAGACCGAGCGGAGAGCGATGTCGATGACCCCGACTTGGGGGCGGCGGCCTTGGAAGACGACGCCGAGGGAGGAGGCGGCGAAGCAGGTGGCTCGAGGCTCGGAGCCAGCCTCGAGGACTGGTCCGACAATGATGCGGGGGATGTCGCCCCGCGCCACCAGCCTCCGGCCAGCCGGGCGCGAGCTCGTCTGCCGCGCCGGATGCCCAAGGTGGCGCTAAAAAACGCAGGGCCGCGCCGAGCTTGTTCGGCAGCCAGCCGAAGAAGCCCAAGGGCTCGGCCGCGGCGACTAAGCGGGATGAAGCGGCCGCGAAGGCCATTCGCTTCCGCAAGGCGGTGAAGGAGCCGCAACTGGTTTCTGCGTAAGTACTACCTTCCTCTCGCGCCTTCATTTTTCCTTGTTGATTCTGTCTGAGTTTCTTTACTTTGTTTCCCTTGATCTAGGGCTCCACAATCTCTTGAGAAATCGGCCGCCGCCTCCATCGTGGGGTCGACGGAGACTTCCACCACCACTCGGCGGATCGATCCGGCCGCCGACCTCCCGGTGGCGAGGGAGCAGAATGCGCAGGAAGCGCGCGAGGAGTAGGAAACCGCCCGCCTAGAGAAGGCGGAAGCAGAGAAGGCGGAGGACGCCGCCCTGAAGAAATTGGCGGAGGCCGAGGCAGTCGTCGCGGCGAAGAAGCAGGCTGAAGAAGCCGCACACCGCCAGTCGGCGATATTCATCACTCCCCTGAACTCCGCGCCGCCACCACCGGAGTTCGTGGCGTAGACTGGGGAAGCCGGCGACGAGCACCCGATCATGGAGAGGGACGGCGGCGACGTCGCCATGCCGGACGTGATTGTGCCTCCACCGCCGCCGTCCGAGAACGCACAAGGCGAGCAGCCGGCGGACCCGCCGGTGCCGCCAACCGGAAACGAGGTGGTGACGGGCCCGACTCCTGAGGTCTGCACGCCGACGCGTCGCTGACTTGCAAAGGCGGCTTCGGCGCCACGCCCGCTGGCGACCGGCGCCGCAAGCTCCTCGATCCTGGACACCGAGGCGACCAGTGCCGCGCCCACTGGGTGGGCGCGGGGAGGCGGGACGGGCCCTCTGAACAAGGCGATCCTGGATGTTCAAGCCAAACTCCGCGCCGAGGCCGACGCTATCAAGCTCTGCAACAAGACGTTCCTGGAATCGCGAGAGGCCATCCGAGTATGCTTCTTGCTTCTTCATTTTTAACTCTTGTATTGCTTCGTGGGGGCGCGTCAGCGCACCCACTGGGTGTAGTCCCTGAGTTCCGGGCCGGCTGCTGAGGAGGCGGCTCGGAACTTTAATTAGCAGGCTCTGAGCGCTGATATCCTTGCTGCAGGATTATCATAACCTCCGTGCGGCTGCCTTCAACTCCAAAGTCCAGGAGTTGGATCAATGTGTTGTCGACTTGTCGGAGAGCCGAAGTAAGTCCTCTTCTTTCTCTGCGGGGGCGCGCTGGCGCACCCGCGGGCTGTAGTCCCCGAGATTCGGGCCGACTGCTGAGCAGTCGGGTCGGATCTCCCCGGCAACTGTTCTTCTTTCTGCTGGTTACTGACGCCTTTCCCTTCTTCTTTTCTTCTGTAGAGGCCAACGCTGCCTTGCAGCAGCAGCTAGGCGAAGCCAACACCGTGCTGCGCGCTAAGGAGGAGGAGTGCGGCAAGCTGGCTGAAGAGCGTGACCGGCTGGTCGCGCAACTGGCGGAGCAGGCAAAGCTTCTCAAGAAGGCCCAGAAGGAGGCAGAGGACAAGGAGACTGGCCTCCTTGCTGAGTTCGCGACCGAACACTCCGCCTGGACCGACAAGGAGGCGATGTTGACTTTCGGCTTTCACGAGATTGAAGACATAGTTGATGGCGAGCTTCCCTCTTTTTCCTTCTTTGAGCTGCCGGCTGCTGGTCGAGCCGGCCTCTTGTCTCTAACTTTGGCTCTTTGCTTTCTGTCTTGGCAGACTTCTTCCCTGGTCACTCGGACGCTGCCAATCAGGCCATTGAAGCTGATCGCGAAGGACGGAGGGCGGAAGGCGCACAGATCGCTGCTGACGCCCCCCGAACCCTTAGCGAGCAGCTCCTGAGCATCGAGGCCCATCTTCGGCCGGCTCACCGGATGCTGCGCCGTCTTCAGCGTGTCGGCGCCCAGGCGATCGCCGCCCTGTGGCCGGACATGCCAGCACCGCACACTCCCAGTCGGACTGCCGACTGGCTGGAGGTGGTGGCCGACCGTCTTGAGGCCTGGAAAGGCTCCTCGGCCCGGGCTGGAGCGCGCCGGGCCTTGGAATTCGTCAAGGTGTGGTACCCTGGGCTAAGTCTAGCCCAGCTGGCCACGTTTCGGCTGGAGGCTCAGGAGGAGTTGGCGGTCGTGGAAGATGACCTTGTCAAGCGTGCGGCGGCAATCGCCGAGTACACCGACACCAGCGTCTTCGTCCCGAAGCGGGTTGAGAACGGCGCCGAGGCGCCACCAGAATGGTTCGGGCTGAACTCGGAGGACGGCGAGGACTCGGCCAAGGTGATCAACTCTAGCGGCGAGGAAGGAGACGAGGAGGAGGAGGAAGGCGAAGAGGAGGCGCCAGAGGTCGGAGCGGACGGCCAACCTCAGCTCGACCACGTCTCCAGCAACGAGCCACGCCCAAGCGAGCCGGCTGCCACTGGAGGCGACCAAGCGGAGACTGACCAGCCGGCCGCTCCACCAACCGGCGCCACCGACTCCTCTGATCCACCGAACCCGTCTGCCACTCCCTAGGCTGCCAGTTTATCTTTTGCTTTACCTGCTTATCAGTCTCGACGAACTTGTTAATTTTGCACAATTCCACCCGCGGAGTGTATCTCAAACTTCCGTTGAATATCGGCCAAGGGCCCTTTGCTATGTAAAATATTTTTCCGAGTTCTATCTTTTCTTGCTTGCTGCTCTTTGGCTTCTTTCCTTTGCCGCCTTCCCTTGGTTGTCGTCTTGCCAGCCGAACAGCCGCTCTGCGGACTGTGGCTGGGTCAAGTACTTAGCTACTTCCGGGGAGGCAAGTACTTAGCCATTTTAGAACGTTTTAGCAAGTTAAGTAGAAGCCGGACGACCGGTTGCTCAACAGCCGGTCGTAGGAGACGGGAAGCCGGCTTAAACTATGCACATGCTTTGGGTCCTTAGCCATTTTTCATGTGGGCACCCCTTCTACCTTACTCCTGCCCACCAGACAGTTGCTCTGCGAGCTGCGGCTTTTGGCAGGAGACGGCTTAAGTGCCGACACATTACTTGTCCGGCTGCAGGAAGCATTTCATAGTACAAGGTGGCGAGTCCCCGGGCCGACTGGTCGGACCCGGTGCCAAGCGGCATAAAGGAAATGATACATTCATAGGCATAATTCTTATCATATAGATAAAAGAGGGCAATCCCCGAGCTCTTTTCGGGGGACCCGGAGTCTTCGTACTTTAATACAAAAGGTAGCGTGGCACATACTGCATTAACTGTAAAATCTTCGGAGGAGATTTGCATTCCATGGCCGCTCCGTCTCCCTGCCGGAGTCGTCCCTCTTGCGCGCTCGAGGCTTCTGAGCGTCGATCAGGTAGTAGGAGTCGTTGCCCAACACCTTGCTGATGATGAAGGGGCCTTCCCAAGGCGCTGAGAGCTTGTGCTGGCCGGCTGTTCGCTGGATCAGCCGAAGCACAAGGTCTCCCTTTTGGAAAGATCTCGGCTTGACTTCCGGTTGTAGTATCGGCGCAGGCTCTGTTGGTAGATGCTGGACCGGCTGAGTGCCAACAGCCGGCCCTCTTCCAGCAGATCGACACCGTCTTGTCGCGCTTCTTCTGCCTCCTCTTCGATGTACATGGTGACTCGAGGAGAGTCGAATTCTATGTCCATCGGGATGACGGCTTCGGCACCGTAGATGAGGAAGAAAGGCGTGAAGCCGGTTGACTTGTTCAGAGTTGTGCGCAGGCTCCAGAGGACGGCTGGCAGCTCGTCGAGCCAGCAACCGGCCGAACACTCCAGAGGCTCGACCAGTCGGGGCTTGATGC
Source organism: Aegilops tauschii subsp. strangulata (assembly GCF_002575655.3). Classification (NCBI taxonomy): domain Eukaryota; kingdom Viridiplantae; phylum Streptophyta; class Magnoliopsida; order Poales; family Poaceae; genus Aegilops; species Aegilops tauschii. The sequence continues at coordinate 303,872,473 of NC_053041.3, forward strand.
TGGACAAAATGAGGCCGTTTGCTCGCTCCACCTGGCCGGTTGACTGCAGATGGGCAATGGACGCTAAGTCCAGTCGGATGCCCTGCGTCGTGCAGAAACGGGCCAAGGTGCCTTTGGCAAAGTTCGTGCCATTGTCGGTGATGATGCTGTGTGGTATGCCATACCGGATGGTGATGTCGGAGATGAAAGTCACAGCAGTCGGACCATTCAATTTCTTGATTGGTTTTGCTTCTATCCACTTGGTGAACTTGTCCACTGCGACAAGCAGATGATTCATGCCACCTCGTGCTGTTTTGAATGGTCCCACCATGTCTAGGCCCCAGACAGCAAAGGGGATAGTCTTGAGTGCAGAAGCCAGCTGATGTGGCTTGGAGCGGAACTTCTGGCACCCTTTGCATTTCTGGACCAAGTCTTTGGCGTCTTCTAAAGCAGTCGGCCAGAAAAAACGGTGGCGAAAAGCTTTGGCCACGAGTGCTCTTGAAGCCGCGTGATGACCACACTCGCCTTGATGAATACCTTTGAGGATTGCTTGGCCTTGCTCCGGCTCTACGCAGCGCTGGTAGACACCAGTGACACTGCGCCTCACAAGCTCTCTGTTGACTATGGTGTATGCTGCTGCCCGGCGTTGCACTTGCCGGGCCGAGATCTCATCAGTCGGCAGCTCTTTGTTTACCAGGAAGTTGAGGATGGGCTTGGCCCATGAAGGCGCTGCGATTTCTTCGATCGCTAAGACCGCTACTTGCACGAGGGCGGTTGGGCCGGGAGGCGGCGGGTTGGAGTCAGCTGCCGCTCGCTGAGTCGATGAAGTCCCCGGGCCGACTGCTGTAGTTCCCGAGCCGGGTTCTGAAGTCCCCGGGCTGGGTGTGGCTGTTGCAGTCCCCAGGTCGCCTGCCGGATTCCTCGTGCCGGCTGCCATGGTCCTCAAGTCGGATCCGGCTGCTTCAGGAGGAGCTGGCACAAAGATGGAATCCGACTCTGGCGATGGCTTGATAGACAGCTTGAGGAGGCGTTGTAGGGCGATGCCGGTTGGTATTGCTTGACGGGTGGAGCCGATTCGTGCCAAGGCATCTGCTTGCTCATTGTCATTCCTTGGCACATGGAGAAACTCGCACCCTTCAAAGTATCCACTAAGTTGCTGTACGAGGAAGCGGCAGTTCGCCATGTTTGCATCTTTGGCGTCCCAGTCGCCCGACGACTGCTGGACCACCAAGTCAGCGTCACCATAGCACAGGATCCGGCGAATGCCGAGTTCTTTGGCAAGCCGGAGCCCGTGAATGAGTGCTTCATATTCAGCGATGTTGTTGGAGGCGGCAAAATGGATTTGCAGAACATATCTAAGCTTGTCGCCTTTGGGAGAGGTGAGGACGATGCCGGCTCCCAAACCGGTGCGCATCTTGGAACCATCAAAATGCATCCGCCAATGGGTGGAGTCCGGCGCTGGTGGCAGGTACTGGGTCTCGGCCCAGTCGACGAGGAAGTTGGCCAGTGCTTGTGACTTGATGGCGGTGCGAGGCTGGTAGTAGATGGTGTAGGGGGCCAACTCTATGGCCCATTTAGCCACTCGGCCTGAGGCATCCCGGCTTCCAATGATCTCGGCAAGCGGAGCAGTGCAGACAACAGTGATTGGGTGCTCTTGAAAATACCGCTTCAATTTCTTGGTGGCAAAGTGCATGCCATAGCACTAGTGGGGGTAGTTTTGCTTGGAGGCTGACAACACTTCACTCAGGTAATACACCGGTCTCTGGACTGGTAGTGCCTTGCCTTCGTCCTTGCGCTCTACCACTATGACTGTGTTGACCACCCGGCTGGTGGTGGCGATATAGAGGAGCATGGGCTCCTTAGGAGTCGGAGCCGCCAGGACAAGTGGAGTAGTCAACATCTTCTTGAGCTGGAGAAAAGCTTCATCTGCCTTGTCGTTCCACTCGAAAAAAGTGGTCTTCTTCATGAGCTGGTACAGGGGAAGAGCCTTCTCTCCCAATCGACTCATGAAACGGCTGATGGACGCCAAGCAGCCGGTGAACTTTTGTACGTCGAGCAGTCGGGTGGGCACTTCCATCCTCTCGACGGCCTTGATCTTCACAGGGTTGCACTCTATGCCGCGCTCTGAGACCAGGAAGCCAAGAAGCTGGCCGGCTAGTACTCCGAAGACGCATTTCTCCGGGTTGAGCTTGATTTGAAATCAGCGTAAGTTCTCAAAGGTCTCCTTGAGGTCTTCTAGCAGCATTCCACGCTTCTCCGTCTTCACCACAACATCATCCACATAGACGTGGGCGTTCCTGCCGAGTTGCTTGAGGAGGCACTGCTGCATGCAATGTTGAAATGTGGCGCCGGCATTCCTCAAGCCAAACGTCATGGTCAAGTAGCAGAAGGCTCCAAATGGTGTGATGAAGGCGGTCTTCAGCCTGTCGGCCGGGTTCAGCTTGATCTGGTGATACCCTGAGTATGCGTCCAAAAAACTCAACAGCTCGCATCCGGCTGTGGAGTCTATCACTTGGTCAATTCTTGGCAAAGCAAATGGGTCTTTGGGGCAGGCTTTGTTGAGGCTGGTGTAATCAATACACATGCGCCACTGCTTGTTTTTATTCAGCACAAGGACTGGGTTGGCCAGCCACTCTGGAAAGAACACTTCCATGATGAAGCCGGCTGCCAGCAGCCGGGCTATCTCTTCTCCAACAACTCTTCTCTTCTCTTCTGACAGGCGGCGCAAGGGCTGCCTGACTGGCTTGGCATCGGACCGGACATGTAACTTGTGCTCGGCGAAATCCGTCGGAACACCCGGCATGTCTTTAGGTGACCATGCAAAGATGTCCCGATTCTCACGGAGGAAATCGACGAGCTCGCCTTCCTATTTGCTGTCAAGGTTTGCACCTATGACAGCATACCTCTCCGGGTGCTCCGGGTTCAAGGGTATCTTCTTTGTCTTTTTGGCCGGCTTGAACGAGCCCTCGGCTTCCGACTCCTTGGGGTTGGGTGACATTTCCAGCTGCTTGCCAGCCATCGCCACAACTCGGTCAAGGAGCCGCTTCTCAGCCGCGATCACAAGGGACTCGGCCAGCCGGTTGCTATCTGCTGCGCAAGCGGACGACTTCTTGTAATCCCCCGCTATGGTCAGAATTCCCTTGGAACTTGGCATCTTCATCTTGAGGTAAGCATAGTGGGGGACCGCCATGAACTTGGCCAGAGCAGGCCGGCCAAGTAGTGCATGGTATGGGCTCTCAAGGTCCACCACTTCAAACCAGACTGGCTCTCGGCGGAAGTGATCTTTGTCTCCAAAGAGGACGTCTATCTGGATCTTGCCGATTGGTGAGCAGGAAAGGCCAGGGACTATGCCGTGGAATACAGTCCGACTGGGCTGAAGCTGCCTTTGTTTGATTCCTAACTTCTCCATGGTATCCTTGTACAGGATGTTGATGTTGTTGCCGCCATCTATCAGAACTCGGGAAAAACGAGCAGCTCACCTCTCTGTGGCAAAAGTGGCATCCAGAACCAGGGCATAGGAGCCGGGATTGGGCATTACTTCCGGGTGGTCGGCTCTGCTCCAGCTGATGGGCTTCTCGGACCAATGCATGAACTCGGGGGTCTCTGATGCCACCGCAGTCACTTCTTGTTGTCGTTGCCGTCTGCTATGCTTATCGTCAGCCACGCTGATGAACACGACATAAGCTCCGTGCTCTTCAGGATACTCGACTTGTATGGCTCCGACTGGTCGAACCGCCGGCTGCTGGGGGGGAGGAGGAGGCGGCTGCCCAACAGGCGGAGGAGGCAGAAGGCCGTCACCCTTGGCGATCCTGGTGAGCCAATGGCACTTCCGAGTGGTGTGGTTGGACGGCTTCGCACCACTGTGGAACTTGCAGGGCGCATCAAGGGTCTGCTCATACGAGAAAGCGGGCAGCCAATTGGGCTTGCCGCCCTTCTGGCGCTTGGATGGAGGCTGCCCTTCCGGTTGCTAGTCTTCGACTGTCGCCACCTGCCGGCTTGTAGAAGCCGGCTGCGCGGCCTTGCGTTTGTTGTCGTTGGGTTGCTGACGCCGACTGGAGTCACCAGCCGGGGCCCGAGGAGCTGGAGGAGAACCTTTTCCAGACGCATCAACTTGGATCTCTGCCTACATGGAGGAGTCGGCCGTGGCGTATTTATCTGCTATGATGAGCAGCTCGTCGAGGGTCGCCGGCTCGTCGCAGAGAAGCCTGTGCTTGAGAAGGGTGCCCTCTCGGCACCCGGCGGTGAAGTACTCGATGGCCTGCACCTCGTGCACGCCTTCGCAAGAGTTGCGGAGCTCGGCCCAGCGTGTGAGGTAGTCACGAGTCAACTCGTTGGGGCCTTGGACGCACAAGGAGAGCTGCCGAGGCTTGGGTGGCCGCTTGTATGTGCTGGTGAAGTTGCGGATGAAGGCTTCGGTGAAATCGACCCAGCTGTTGATGCTGCGGGGCTTAGGCTGTTCAGCCATGTCCGGGCTGTGCCCTGGAGCATGAGCGGAACATACTTCACGGCAACACGCTTGTTGCCGTTCACGATGCTGATGGCTGTGGAGTAGTCGACCAGCCAGTCATCCGGCTTCACGGAGCCGGTGTATTTGGGCGTGTCTCTCGGGAGCGTGAACCCTTTGGGGAAGGGCTCATCTCGAATGCGGGGACCAAAACAAGGCGGACCCAGCTCATCTTCTTCTTCTAGCGCCAGAGATCGGTGGAGACGGTCGATCTGGTGGCAGGCATCGTTCTCCCCGACTCCTTCTCGGCGGCCAAGGCGGTCGCCGAGTGTCGGGTGCTCAACAGGCGGCGGGGAGACGCGCCTTTCCCTGCGAGGGGGAGGAGGCGGACAGCCATCCCGTCGTTCTACTGCTCTTGGGCGGCAGTCTTGGTCGCGCTTGATGGTGAGGCGAGTCCAGCTGCGGCTGGCAGCCGACTCCTTGTCTCTTCTTCCGCGGGCGCCACCAGTCGGCGTCCGGGATGTCGCGCCTTGATCTCGGCGGGGAGGCGGATCGTCATTTTGCCAGTTGGGAGCCTCAGTACGGCAGCCGGCTTCGTGCTGCTCAGTAGCCGCGTCGAGGAGTCGCTGGACGCGCTCCGCCATCTGGCGACGCTCTTCACCCTCAAACTTGTCCAACTCTTCTGCTGCCACCTGGGCAGCTCGTATGTTTTCCGCGGGCGTGGTGTAGACGGGGCGATCTTCCCTGAATAGGCTAGCGATGGCCGCGCCGCATTGCTGGACCGTGCCAATGCGGCTAGGCCCACCAGGAGCCGGCGTGCCACCCACAGCGCGGTCCATCTCGCGCTAGTAGGCCTCCGATAGGCGTCTCATGTTGGCCAGCTTCTTGGTGCTCTCGACTAGCTGGGCGCGGCGCGCTTCCAGCATCTCGGCGTCGGCATTTCTGGAATGGGCGCCGTCAGGTCTTGCAGTGCCGCATCGAGCGGGTCATGAGCACCTCCGCCGGAGTGCTCGCTGTGGCCGATGACAAGCACCTCCGTGATGGCGCTTCCGCCGCTCTCCGCGCGAGGAAGCGGCTCGTCATAGACCACCACGTTGGTGGGGAACGCGTCAAGCAACGCAGTGTCAGAATCGACAAGCATCGGGTCGGTGGAGCCTACAAATTCCAAGTCCACAGCAGGCTCGCTGGTGACGTGGAGATGATCAAGGAGGCTCGCGAGGCGGCTCTCAGGGCCTTCGGTGCCCGCGTCAGACGCGGGCTCATCGGAGAGGCAAACCTCGCCAACAAGATCGGCGAGGCAGCTCGCCGCGCAGGCGACCTCCGCGCCAAGCAGCGCATCAGTGCAGACTCCGTCCGGCGTGCCGGGCTGGCTGCGCTCGCCAGGGAGGAAAAGGGTTCCCGTCCAGAACAGGTCTCCGGACGACGGTGCACCTCGCCCCACGGTGGGCGCCAAATGTCGGGGGTTGGGTGCGACATATGCCAATGGATGGCTGTAAGTGCATCTAGTGCCCCTTAGTGATTTTGGTGTATTGAAGACTTATAGGTTAAGGGACTAATATGTTTATGAGTTTGCAATATAAGTCTATTAGGAGTTTGATATTTACGGAGAAAGTCGACCCCTAAAAATGAAGTTCTTCGACTGAAGACTTTGGATTTCTGAAGACTTTCTGAAGACTTTGAAAGTGAAGAAATTGGTGTGACCTTGAAGACTTGGTATTCATTTGAGGAACATGAAGCGTGAAGACTTTTGTTTTCGTAGTTTCATTTTGTCTTTCTTGAGTCATAGGAAACACCGTACTGTTAAAGGGGGTCGAGGAAATACTAAGGAAAAATTTCCATGTGATGCTCAACTCAAAATCCTACACCTACCAATCCCTTCGAGTGAAGCCATTGGAAATCTCATACAGTTCAGTCATATTCTTCAGTGATAGAGATGAAGTTCTTCTGGTCTCTGAGGAATTTGTTCTGACTGAGGAGTTAGGAATTTGCCAGTGCGGATTGCCTACACAGTGAGGAACATGATAGCCCTGAGGAATTTGATACTCAAATTTCCGACCGTTGCTGTGCTATGCGCCAGCTGTCCCAAAATATCTACCCAGCTAACAGTCATATCATTGAAGGGCATTTATGTCTTATCATGTCGGGCTGCTCCCTAGGCTATAAATAGTAGCCCCCTACAACCACTAACTGGTTGGCTGCTCTGAGAGAAACTAACACTTGTCATTTGAGAGCATCCCATCCTCTGAGGACTTTGAGCGAAAATCATCAAGTGAGGAAAACCCAAACCCAAACACCCACAAACCCAAAGTGATTGAGCATCACTGAAGAGATTGATCCTGTGTGGATCCGACGCTTGTTACCTTTGAAGACTGTGCTTCTTCCAGACGGTTAGGCGTCATGGTCTAGATCATCCAAGAGGAAATTGTGGATCGCCGAGTGACCGAGTTTGTGAAGGTTTGGAAGTCACCTGAAGACTTACCACGAGTGATTGGGCGAGGTTTGTGTGACCTTAGCTCAAGGATAATACGGTGAGGACTGTGTGTCTGGGACTGTGTGTCCTCAGGTTAAATACCTAGCCGCTCCAACCAGACATACAACTGAGACAGCAGTTGGAACTGGTCTACCAAATCATTGTCTTCACCAAGCTTACTGGTTCTATTTCCTCAACTCTTTCATTTCCTCATAACTGTGTTGTGCACTTGTTCATATCTGTGTTTGAAGACTTTCTCAATTTCCTCAGTTCAATTTCTTCAGTCTGTTTGTCTTTATCCTGTGCTATCCTGTGTTTATGCTTCTGTACTCTGTGCTTGTCTTTATTTCATCATTATGACCATGCTTGTGTTCTGCTATGCATACTTTTGAGTACTTATTCCGCTGCAAGTAGTTCTTCGCTAAGGAATTTCCTCACTGGCAAATTCCTCAGTGAAGAATTCATAAAAATCTCCTATTCACCCCCTCTAGTCGATATAACGCACTTTCAATTGGTATCAGAGCAAGGTACTCCGTTGTTCTGTGTGATTTTGGTTTAACCGCCTGGAGTTTTAGTTATGTCGACCGCAGGTATGATCAAGGTCTCTGCTGGGTGTCCTACCTTCGATGGGACGGACTACCCCTACTGGAAGAATAAGATGCGAATGCATCTTGAGGCAATTGATAACGATCTCTGGTATGTTGTGGAAAATGGTGTTCCCTCTGTCTCACCCTCACTGAATGCTACCGATGTGAAGAGATTCAAGCAACTTGATTCTCAAGCGAAGAATATCATATGTGGCCATCTGAGCAAAGGACAGTATGGAAGAGTGAGTGCTTTGGAAACTGCTAAGCTTATCTGGGATACGCTGTCCAAAGTGAATGAAGGAGTCTAAACTCAGCGTGACTCTCGAGTTGATGTTCTTCGCAATCTCTTCAACCGCTTCAAAAGACTCCACAATGAAAATGTTCAACAAACCTTCGATCGCCTCACTGACATCTCAAATGAGCTTCAAGCGCTTGGTGCCACTGACATCACCGACCATGAGGTGGTGAAGAAATTGTTGAGATCGCTTGATTCCTCATTTGATACTCTGGCATTGATGATACAAGAACGTGCTGATTACAAGTCACTTGATCCCGCTGATATCCTCGAAAGGCTAAATACTCATGAGTTCCAGCTTGCTGAAAAGAGAGACCTCTATGGTTCGAGCTATGGCACATCACGTGCATTGAAGGCCAAGGCAGTTTCTGAGTCTGAAGATGAAGACTCTCGCAGCAGCCTTGGTGATCCTGAAGAACTGAGCCAGGAACTAGCACTGCTCGTGAAGAAATTTCAAAAGTTCTCAAGACGTGGTCGCTTTGGAAGATCCTCAAGGAGCAATGATTCCTCATCCAGTGACTACAAGAAGAGGCTTTGTCACAAATGCAAGAAACCTGGACACTACATTCAAGATTGTCCTCAGTGGGAAAAGGAATCAAAGAAGAAGAAATACAAGGATTACAGTTCTGATGATGCAAAGAAAAAGAAGAAATCCTCAAAATCGTCATCATCAAAATCCTCAAAGTCTTCATCTGACAAGAAGAGCAGCTCCAAGAAGGCTCGGGCATTCATTGGCAAGGAAATGGACTCTGAAGCTAAATCTGAGGAACATGAGGAAGAGGAGGCATCTGAGGAGTCCGAGTCTGGAGTAGCGAGTCTAGCTCTCGCTACTGCATTCGTCAGCAAGTCTATCTTCAACTCTGAAGAAAATGGCTTCACCAACAAGGCTGATGAAGGCAATGATGACTATGCTCCCACCTATTGCTTCATGGCAAAGGGTTCCAAGGTACTCAAATATACCTCCTCTGAATCTAGTGAGAATGAATCTGATGAAAACCTCAAGCCCAACTACTCTAAACTTGCTAAGATTGCTGTCAAACAACAAAGAGCTTTTGAAAAGGTTCAAAACATGCTATACAAAAGTGATGATATGTTGGGTGAAGAAATGGATCACACTAAAACCTTGACTGAAAATCTTCAGAGGCTTCAGACTAGGTTTGACAACCTTCAAGGTCATCATAACACTCTCTTATCTGATCATGAGAAGCCTTCTTATGAATTTCTTCAAAGAAAGCAAGATCTTGAGAAGCTAAGAGTGAGTTATGAAGATCTTCAGAAGGAGCGCGATTCATTACTTGCTCAACAAATCAGTGCTGCTCAGGAAGAATTTGTTCCTCCATGTTTGAAATGCATTGAACGTGAATCTGCTAATTCTTCACCTGAATGTTCAAATGCTTCTAATGCTACAAATTCCTCACCTGCCTCTGCTATCATTAATTCCTCATCTGAGGACATTGCTAGTATCACTGAGGATGTAGGGCTGAAGGAATTGTACATGACAGGCATGTATAAAAGCCTCAAAGGGCATCAGACTCTTTGTGATGTGCTTAAAAAGCAGATCCTCAACAGGAACCCTAGGAAAGAGGGTATTGCCTTTGAGAGGAAACTCAATGCTGATGGTACATATTGGAAGCCTGAGCAGTACCCCAAAACCTCATGGGTTGCTGCAAAGGGACCTCCAGTTGATCCATCTAATTTATCTGGCTTTACATGTGAATCTTCTCATTCTTCTGATGAGTCATTTGACTCCAACTATAAACTGTTTAAAAATCAGAATGGTGAAGTATTTGCTAGATATGTTGGCACTAACTGCAGGAACGGTTCTCCTATGAAGAAAATCTGGGTTCCCAAAAGGTGCCTTGAAAGTCTTCAGGTGAATGTACTCATGACACCACCTGTGAAGAATAGGAACCCCAGATCAAATTCTTCATATAGATCAAATTCTTCATATGGATCCAAGTCCTCATACGGACCAAATTCCTCACGTGGATCAAATTCCTCAAAAGGATCAAAGTCCTCATATGAACATCATCGTGCTAACAACTCTGTTTCGCAGGGAAGAGCCAAGGGCTATGAATATGAGCATTATTCTTCTAATCATTATGTTCATAAGTCCTCGAAGAATTTCTCTGCTTATTCATATGCTTACCCTAACTCCTCTTATGTGAAACGAAATGGATTGGCTTCTATGCCACCTTTCTCGTATGGAGCTCGCAGAGTGATGAACTCTTTGCTACCCCTTCAGATGTGGGTGGTGAAGAAAAAGAATTAATCTTTTATGCAGGGTCAGGTCTCCAGACGTACTTAAACGTCTGATGAATTTGCTGGAGACCTGAAAAGTGCCTGAAAGGACGCAGGCTAATCATGAAGAAATGAACTTTCATTTCTCATGTCCTCATACTGTTTTAACTATTGCATTGCTTGATGAAATTGGTCTGATGAATTGTGATGTCATATTCTTCACCGATGAAGTATATGAAGTTCGTAAGCTGCACTAATTCATCTGCAGGAAGATCAACCCAAAGCCACTGAGTGGGTCCTCGATAGTGGATGTACAAATCATATGACTGGTGACAAAAATCTATTGATGGATGCTCCCTTATCACCATCGCATCTGAAGCATATAATCTTTGCTGACAAAGGCAAAAGTCAGGTATTGGGTCTAGGTAAGGTTGCGATCACAAAGGATCGACACATGGACAAAGTCATGCTTGTCGAGTCCTTAGGATACAACCTCATGTCTGTCTCAATGCTTTGTGATCTTGATATGGTTGTTGTCTTTGGCAAGTATCGTTGTGTTGTGGTTATGGAAGCTGACAATTCCAAAGTCTTCGAAGGCTTTAGGAAAGGAGACTTGTATATTGTTGATTTCTCTACAGGACCGCAACCAGCCGTGTGCCTACTTGCAAAAGCTTCAGAAGGCTGGCTATGGCATTGACGACTTGGTCATGCAGACATGAGGAATTTGCACACGCTTGCGAAGAAGAAGCATGTCATTGGCATTGAGAATGTCAAATTCCTCAAGGATCACTTGTGTGGAGCTTGTGAAGCTGGAAAGATGACCAAGGCTAAGCATCCAGCGAAGACTATCATGACCACTACTCGACCATTTGAATTGCTTCATATGGATCTCTTCGGTCCTAACCATTACTCAGCAGTACAAATGACACATCTCTCTATGGCTTTGTTATTGTTGATGATTACTCTCGTTACACCTGGGTACATATTGTCACTTACAAACATGAAGTGCAGGAAGTCTTCAAACGATTTTCCTCGAGGGCTTCAACCAACTTTAGTGTGAAGATCAAGCACATCAGAAGTGACAATGGAACTGAGTTCAAGAATTCTGGTCTTGATGACTATCTTGATGAACTTGGTATTACTCATGAGTTATCTGCTCCTTACACTCCTCAACAGAATGGCGTCGTGGAGCGCAAGAACAGAACTCTTGTTGAGATGGCTCGCACTATGCTTGATGAGTACAAGACGCCTCGTCACTTTTGGATTGAGGCAATTTATACTGCGTGCCACATCATCAACAGGGTATATCTTCACAAATTCTTCAAGAAGACTGCCTATCAACTCCTCACTGACAAGAAACCCAATGTGAGTTATTTCAAAGTCTTTGGTGCTAAATGTTGGATTAGAGATCCTCATCACAATGCTACATTTGCACCGAAAGCACATGAAGGTTTTATGCTTGGTTACGGAAAGGACTCGCACACCTACAGAGTCTTCAACAACGTTCTTCACAAGGTTGTTGAAACTGTAGATGTGCGGTTCGATGAAACTAATGGCTCGCAAAGAGAGCACCTACCTTCTATGATAGATGAACCAGCACCTGAGGAATCTATCAAGTTCAAGGCTACTAAGGATGTCATTCCTACCGAAGAATATGCTGAAGAATTCATTCCAGAATGTGAAGAACGTCGAGCTAATGCACCTGAAGAAAATGCTGAAGAAAATGGTGCTGAAGAAAATGCTGACCAAATTCCTCGACGACAACCAACTCATCCTCGCGTTGCAAAAGAAGTGCAAGTTGAAAAGATCATCGATGACATTGAAGCACCAGGTCCTCTCACACGCTCAAAAGCTTCACATTTATCTAACTTTTGTGGGCACTATGCTTTTGTCTCTATCACAGAGCCCACTAAGGTAGATGAAGCATTTCTGGAGCCTGAGTGGATTCAGGCCATGCAAGAAGAATTACATCAATTCGAACTCAACAATGTCTGGGAACTCGTTAAACGTCCAGATCCTCGCAAGCACAATATCATTGGCACAAAGTGGATCTACTGCAACAAGCAAGATGAAAATGGCCTTGTGGTGAGGAATAAGGCACGACTTGTAGCTCAAGGCTACACACAGGTTGAAGGAATTGATTTCGATGAAACTTTTGCACCTGTTGCTAGACTTGAAGCTATTCGCATATTACTTGCTTATGCTAACCATCATGATATCACTTTATATCAAATGGATGTGAAAAGTGCATTCCTCAATGGTAAGCTTGAGGAAGAAGTATATGTTGCTCAACCCCCAGGTTTTGAAGATCCAAAGCATCCTGACAAAGTCTTCAGACTCAATAAGGCCCTCTATGGCATCAAGCAGGCCCCTCGGGCATGGTATGATACTTTGAAGGAATTCCTCATGAAGAAAGGCTTCAAACCCGGTTCACTCGACCCTACTCTTTTCACTAAATCTTATGATGGTGAATAGTTTGTGTGCCAAATATATGTTGATGATATTATCTTTGGCTGTACTGACCAACGTTATAGTGATGAATTTGCCTATATGATGAGTGAAGAATATCAAATGTCTATGATGGGAGAGTTGAAATTCTTCTTAGGTCTTCAAATTCGTCAACAGCGCAATGACATATTCATATCTCAGGAGAAATACCTCAAGGATGTACTGAGGAAATTCGGCATGCAAGATTGCAAAGGCGTCAAAATTCCGATGCCCACAAATGGCCATCTGTGCACTGATGAAAATGGTATTGACTTCGATCAAAAGGTATACCACTCCATGATTGGTTCTTTATTGTATTTATGTGCATCTAGGCCAGATATTATGCTTAGTGTTTGCATGTGTGCCCGATTTCAAGCTACACCGAAGGAATCACACCATAAGGCTGTGAAACATATTCTTCGATATCTAGCTCACACACCAACACTTGGATTATGGTACCCCAAGGGCTCGGCTTTTGATCTCATTGGATATTCTGACTCTGACTATGCTGGTGATCGTGTGGACCGCAAGTCAACATCTGGTACATGTCATTTCCTCGGACGATCTTTGGTCTGTTGGTCCTCGAAGAAACAGAACTGTGTATCACTGTCTACTGCTGAAGCTGAGTACATTGCGGCTGGTTCTTGCTGTGCTCAATTGTTGTGGATGAAGCAAACTCTCAAGGACTATGACGTCAACGTGAATAATGTGCCTCTCTTGTGTGACAATGAGAGTGCCATCAAGATTGCTCACAACCCAGTTCAGCACTCGAAGACAAAGCACATTCAGATTCGTCATCATTTTCTTCTCGATCATGTGTTGAAGGGCGACATTTCTATTGAGCATGTGAAGACTGAAGAACAGCTAGCCGATATCTTCACTAAGCCCTTGGATGAGAAGAGATTTAGCAAGTTGCGGTGTGAGCTAAATATCCTAGAATCTTCGAATGTTCTTTGAAAAGGACACTCATCCTAATACTTATGCAAAATTGATGACTTAGATGTGCAACACATGAAGAAACGTTTTTCTTCAATCAATGAAGAATAACACTCTAAGTGTGAAGAAATTAACGAAGAATTTGATTCTCAGAACCCTACGACAATTGTACGCGGTGTCTGAAATCATCATTCTTATACGGTGGGTCACGCCACCACCAAAAGTTGAAAATCTTCAATTTGAGTTTTTTCTCAGTTTTGAAATTCCTCAGTTGTTCAAAATCTTCAACTTTGCAAAATCTTCACTGTTTCCGTCGTTTTCCTTCATTGGATATATATATATATATATATATATATATATATATATATATTTGAGTTTATGTCCTATACAACATTCACTTATTGCTATTTCTTCAAGTTGCTTTTTTCTGCTAAGTGAATGTGATCGGACCCTTCCCCCTCTATGCTATACTCAACCCAATCTATTCACAAATTCTTCATGTGCGTTCTATTTGAAACTCGTTCAAAATCTTCACTGTGTCCTTGTCAGCTGAAGAATTTGCGAACGGAACTTTTAACTTATCTTATCCAAATTTTCGGCTTTGCCGCTCACACTGTTCCGCATCCCACGAAATACTTATCTATTCACTCACGATCTAACATGATCTCCACTTCTCAGTACGTGGGTGACACATGTCAAGCGAATGAGAAGGGTCAGGGGCATGCTCGTCCAATTTCTTCGGGCGAACAGTTTTTCACCGTGGCTATAAATACCCCCTCTCCCCTTCCTCGCTTCCTTTACTCCGCTCGACCTCTCTCCAGCTCGAGCTTCTCAAACCCTAGCGCCACCGCTACTTCATCATCGTCGGTGAGGAAGAGCTTCACTGCCTCGACCTCATCGTCGTCGTACTCACGCTGGCCGCGGAAATCTTCACTCCGCCGCCTCCGTAGCCATCTTCCTCCGCCGAGTTAGGGCGTGGAAGATCTGCACAGACGAACTTCACTTCTCCACCTCACAGTTCATCGTGTTCTTCGTTCAGGGTAATTAAAAGTTACTTTTACTGCCCTCTTTGATTCAAATGATTTCTGCAAAATCTTCAAAAGGTGTTTATTCTTCAAATTCTTCACACACTAAACACCTCACATGTCATCTGTTCTTGATTCGTTTCTCTAAGCAATAATTTTTCTTCAAGATTCCTCAATTGTGTGGATCTTCGATCTATACAACTCTGGAACCTAAGACAAAGAACGCTTAGTGAAATTCTTCAAGACTCATCTGGTCAAATTCCTCAAACTTGTTCTTTTTGAAAAATCTTCTGAGAACGCATATGACATCTTCAACTTCCTCGCAACTATACTCTGTTCACAGGTACTCATGTCCGCTGCTGAATCACTAGGTTCTCACCAACTTAACTCATTTGCAGCGTTCCTCGAAGAAAAGTTGCATACTTCTTCAGAGAACTCAATTGTTCAAATTCCTCATCTGAAGAAAATGGCTGATGGAAAGAAGCCACAGAAAGGAGGAAAGAGACCTGAGATCAACACTGCATTTGAAATCCCTGAGGACATCTATGCTGGGTACTGCACACCCCCTGAGGAAGATAAAAATCAGCGCAAGGTGCGCATTCAGAAGATAGAGAGGAGATGGGCAAGAGAGTGGAGGGAGTACAGGTATGTGACTCCCAAGTACATGAAGAAATTCGCACTCAATCCTCCATGCTCAAGACCTCCGTTGGCACCTGGCCAAGAAGCTGATCTCACCAGCCTCAAGCATGGTGAAGATTATCCTGAAGAATGGGCCAAGCGCCAGGCCAAGTTGGCCAAACAAGCAAAAGATGCAGTGAGGAAATTCAACAAGGACTCTGCTGCTGATGTTGCCTCTGCTGAGGCCTCTGCTGTCAAGCCGAAGAAATCCATGGCAAAGAAGCCTGCGCGTAAGCCAAGTGCTTCACCGTCAATGTCCTCACGACCAATTCCTCACGCTGCTCCTGCCCCTCCAAAGTCCTCAGCTGCTCCGACCAAATCCTCAGCACCTGTGCATCTTGCCACGTGCCAAGGGACTACAGGCATCTCTATTGCCTCAGGAGCTTCAGCTAGTTCCTCAGCTGCACCAATTCTTCAACAGGACCCTCTCTGCTGAAGACAAAGACCACTGTTGGACGAGGCTCTCGCCCAAGTCCTCACAAGAAGTAGGTCGCCTTCCAAGTGTCGTCTGAAGAAGACGAAGCTGATGATGAAGAACTTGCTGAAATCAACAGAGATAGGCAAGTCAGGGCCGCTAGAGCCAAGGGCACAAATGTGCCTCTGCTTTTGGATCCAAAGTTGATCCTCGTTTACATTGATCTCTGGCACAAGGACCCAGACACTCCTATGCCTGACTTCAAGCTGACTCCTGGCCAAAGTCATATGCTGACTGCCTTCATCCAAGAAGAGAAATGGAAATTTGAGAAGGCTAGGCAGCTCAAGAAAGCATAGTACAGGAAGGAGAAATTCCTAAAGAACAACGTTGTCTCTATGAAAACTGATGAACTTGTGAAGATCCAGTCTGAAAACAAAGTCCTCAGCGATGATTTCAATGCTTACTATGCTGATTGGAAAGGAGCCAAGGTCAGGTTTGTTAAACTGACTGAGAAGTTCACCTCAAATGTTGCAGCCCCATCGCAACAAGAAATTCCTCAGGCTGAAGCATCTGCTCAGCCAACTGAAGAACATGCCAGCACCGCTGATGACAATCAGGCTGCTGAAAAAAAATGTAAGTTCCAGGGCTGATGACTACATTCCAGCCGCTGATGAAATTGCCAGGGCATCCACTAGTGGTGCGCCTGAAGAAAATGAAGAAGTCAGGGCAACTGCATCAGTTGTGCCTGAAGAAAATCAACCACATTCCTCTGCTCCTCCTACGCCTACCCCAACTCTAATTCTTCCATTTGCATCAGATGTGAAGAAGACCAAGGCTGCAGAGCGTGCAGCAGTGAAGAAAAGGAAAGCATCAGCTCCTTCAGATTCTTCAGCACCGAAGAAGATGAAGAAATTGACAAGCTCATTTACTAATCCAATTGATGTTGTCCCTGTTTCCTCCATGCCATCAAAGGAAATCGTCCCTTTTGATGAAGAATATGTTATCCCTAGCGGATCTGATGAAGAAAATCCTTCTGCTTCTTCGTCAGACAAAATGGATGAAGAAATTGAAGTGGATAAAATCCCTTCACCCCCCACAGTTTCCTCGCCTATGCCTCAGTTTACTGCTGAAGAGGCCGGCGTTGAAGAAATGAAAGATGAAGATGTGGACATTGGCTGTACCACACCAGTGATGAATGATGACTTTTGGGAAAGTCAGCACCCCAACTCTCCACTCTTCACATCATTGCAACAAATTCCTAAGTCCCTAGCAACTACAGTTCAAATGGGATCTGATGAAGCTCATGAAGAAATTCCAGCCACTAGAGCTGAAGAAAATGAAAATGAAGAATTGAAGACCCAGGCTGCCACTGAAGAGGAACCAGAAATTCCTCAGCCTGAAGAACCTGAGATTGTGATTCCTGAGGTTGTAATACAACTGACTGACACTCCTCTGCCCAACCCAAAGGATCCATTCTCAAGGAAGCAAAAATTCAAGGCTAATGATTTCTTCGGCGAGCACGTATTCTTCACTGATTACAACCCCTATGACTCTGCTCGCATTAGGAAGAGGCGTTTCTGGACTGCCAGCCAGGCAAATTTTTATTCCTCAGTGCTATTCAACAAAGACAAAGTCTTCGATCATGAGCACATTCCTCACGTGGATATGGAATCTCTGCCGTGCTTCGTGCCAGTCCTCAGTGTTCTTTATGACGCTGGACTGTTAAATTTCTGCACTAATATATGTGATTGGAATGAAGAGCTCATTCTTCAATTTTATGCAACTCTGCACATCACCGGAGACTCTAAAGATGTGAATTCATGGGTGCTGGACTGGATGTCTGAAAATACTCACTACAAGGCACCAGCTACTGAATTGCTTCGTGCTTTGCCTCTCAATCCTCCCCTTGAAGCTGCTCGTTGCGTCTATAGTGAACCTGAGCTTACAGATCACTATATGCAAGTGCTGATGAAGCCTTTGAAGCCAGGTCGGGCCCCAAGAACAAAATTCCTTGTGAAGGAATTGTTATATGTGCCTTGGACTGTCTATCGCATTCTGACGAAGACATTGAGTCCTACCAAGGGCCACGACTCGAATGAAGAAGAAGTTGTTGGCATCATGAAGAATCTGCTTTTCAATATCATTCATGGAGTTCTCGTCAACTTCCATGATTTCTTCATGAGGAATTTGGCCAATGTCACAATGTCACCGTTTGAGTTGAAGCCTTATGCTCCGTGGATCATGAGATTCATCAGAACAAGGTCTTCACTCAACTACAAAGCTGATACACTGCATTGCAGCTACTTGCCCCCGATTGAAGTCCTCAAACGGACATTTTCCTCAGCTGATGAAAAGGGCAAGGCTACTGCTGTCATTGATGAAGGCATTCGTCCATTGGATGGTCAATTTCGCAAGGCTGCATCCTACTCCACCAATGATAACTCTGCCACCCATGACTCTGCCGCCAACGCAACCAAGCCAAATCCTCAAGGCACAGCTGTACTGTTAAAGGGGGTCGAGGAAATACTAAGGAAAAATTTCCATGTGATGCTCAACTCAAAATCCTACACCTACCAATCCCTTCGAGTGAAGCCATTGGAAATCTCATACAGTTCAGTCATATTCTTCAGTGACAGAGACAAAGTTCTTCTGGTCTCTGAGGAATTTGTTCTGACTGAGGAGTTAGGAATTCGCCAGTGCGGATTGCCTGCACAGTGAGGAACATGATAGCCCTGAGGAATTTGATACTCAAATTTCCGACCGTTGCTGTGCTATGCGCCAGCTGTCCCAAAATATCTACCCACCTAACGGTCATATCATTGAAGGGCATTTATGTCTTATCATGTCGGGCTGCTCCCTAGGCTATAAATAGCCACCCACTACAACCACTAGCTGGTTGGCTGCTCTGAGAGAAACTGACACTTGTCATTTGAGAGCATCCCATCCTCCGAGGACTTTGAGCGAAAATCATCAAGTGAGGAAAACCTAAACCCAAACACCCACAAACCCAAAGTGATTGAGCATCACTAAAGAGATTGATCCTGTGTGGATCCGACACTTGTTACCTTTGAAGATTGTGCTTCTTCGAGACGGTTAGGCTTCATGGTCTAGAGCATCCAAGAGGAAACTATGGATCGCCGAGTGACCGAGTTTGTGAAGGTTTGGAAGTCACCTGAAGACTTACCACGAGTGATTGGGCGAGGTCTGTGTGACCTTATGTGACGCCCCAAGACCGACGCTCCAGATGTCTTCCTTGTTTTGCGTGTCAGCTGTGTTATTTATTTGTTTGTTGCATTCATCATCGCATCATTCGCATTGCATCGGCACTCCATTGCCGTCATGTTTTCAAAACTTGCACTCGTCCGTAGTTGTCGTGTCCCCCCTTGCTTTCGTTGTCCGTTCCGAGACCAACCTTGTTCTTCGTTTTCCCTCTTGCCTAAACCGGAGTCTCTTTACACAGTGCATCGACCCCTCACACGTGTCCGAAACTTCCCCGAACCCGAACCGGACTATCGTTACCGTTGGATTCGGATCATCCCCAAACGTCTATAAAATATCTCCGTTTTCTTAATTGAATTTTCTAACCTATGTTTCTCGGACCGTCCGACTTTAATCGGATGATCCAAAAACTCCCTCCTTTCCTTATATATAGAGCAGCTTCCAACCAAATCAGACAAACCCTAAATTCGAGGAGGTTTGTCCCTCGCCGCCGCCAGTCCACCAAATTCCCCTCGGGACCTCCCCTGCCCGATCCACCCAACCAGCCTCCTTCCCGATCCACCCCTCGCCGAGCCTTTGTGCAGCAGCTGCCACCCCCTTTCTTCCCGAGGCCCGAGCAGGAGCGCTCAGCCTCGTCTTC
Organism: Aegilops tauschii subsp. strangulata; assembly: GCF_002575655.3. Taxonomy (NCBI): domain Eukaryota; kingdom Viridiplantae; phylum Streptophyta; class Magnoliopsida; order Poales; family Poaceae; genus Aegilops; species Aegilops tauschii. The sequence continues at coordinate 303,891,889 of NC_053041.3, forward strand.
ACGCGCGGGCAGCCGGCTCGACGGCGACCTGCAGGACCACCGCCGCGCCCTGCTTCTTCTTCCTCCTCGAGGAGATGCCCCTCGCCTCGAGCACCAACGCTCCAAGGCCGTCTTCTGCAGTTTCATCGCCGGAGCTCCTCACCACCAGCAGGTCGCCGCACCTCTCCTACGTCGCCTCCTTCCTATCGATCTCTCTCACCCGACCCCCCCTCTGCCTCTCTGTTCGAGCAGGAGCCCCACGATGTCGCCATGGATGGCTGCAGCCCGAGCTCGCGTCCGTCACCGCAACAGAGCCACCACCGCATCTCCACGGATCCGTCGGGTCCCGGCCATCCCCGTCGTTGCCGGACCTCCTCAGCTCGCCGGAGCCCCAAGACCTCGCGCCAAGTCACTCTGCAGGAGCCGCACCTGTCCGCTCTGCTCCTCTTCATCGAGCCGCCCAAGTCCCAGCAAGCCGTCGCCCCGCCAAGTCCCTGCCGACCTCGCGTTGACCTCCTCGCCATGGCTGCTGCCCTTCTGCTGAACCTCGCGCCTGCCACAGCCGCTACATCGCCTCTGCATCGAGCGCCGCTCGACCCCGCGTTGACCCGTTGCCCCGCCAAGTCCATGGAGCCGCCTTGCCCGCTGCTTCTGCTGCTTCCTGCAACGCCAAGCCGCCTCCCTTCCCTCGAGTCCGTCCAGATCCGCCAAGTTCCGCCGTTCGCCGTGGCCATGGAGCTCGTCGGCATCGTCCTCGTGCCGTCCCAGCCTCGTCGCCGTTTGCCTCCTTGCTGTGGCCTCCTCTGTTCGCACGCACCAGGCCAGCACCTCTCCAAGGCCCAGCTGGCTCTGCCTGCCCCAAGCCTCTCCATCAACTGGGCCGAAGCCCATGGTGAGCAGCGCCCAGCACCTCCCCTGTGCATGTTGGGCCAGCCAGTTTCAGCCCAGTGCACGTTTTTTCCCATCGGACGAATTTCCTAATTATCCAGAAAACTGCGAGTTTACAGTTTAGTCCCTAGTCTTCATGCATATAATAACTCGTAAACTATGCATCATATGTAAAAACTTCATGTATGTAAAATGCTCAGAAATTTGTGTAGTTTAATAATATCCAACTTTCATCCATGTTTAAATTGTTTAAATGTGTTGTTTGAATTAATTTGCTTAAATGCCATGCTAAAATGATTTATTTCATAACTAAATAACCCTATCTCCGAATTTAATAAACTTTATATGTAAATGTGGTGGAAAAATGCATAGAATAACTTGGTTCACTTTATTTTGATGTTTGACAGCTTTAAAATATGGTTTAGGGTAGAACAGTACCAAATTCATAATATGCATATGGGGATTTTTCCGGAATTGTTGTTTGTTGTTTCCGGCCTCATTTAACTTGCCTAAATAGTTAGTTTATATATGTTTCACCTCTTGCCTGTTTAATAACATTTAATATTGTTGGGTACATAACCGAGAGAGAAATAAATAATTGATGTGGTGTTTCGTCAATATGCAACTCGTTGCATATTGAGCTCCACTTAATTTGTAGTATTACTTGTGCACTTTGCCATGCCATGCCTCCCTAAACCGGACATGCATCATACTTGATTGTGCATCATGCCATGTTTATGTGATGGTTGTTTACCATGTTGTTTGCTTCTTTCCGGTGTTGCTTCTTTGGGTTAGTCCCGATACCGTCGCGTTTGTGAGGATTCGTTCGACTTCGTCCGTTTGTCTTCTTCATGGACTCGTTCTTCTTCCTTGCGGGATCTCAGGCAAGATGACCATTACCCTCGATATCACTTCTATCTTTGCTTTGCTAGTTGTTCGTTCTATCACTATGCTTGCGCTACCTACCACTTGTTTATGAAGCCTCCCAAATTGCCATGTCAGCCTCTAACCTTTTCACCCTTCCTAGCAAACCGTTGTTTGGTTAAGTTACCGCTTTTGCTTAGCCCCTCTTATAGCGTTGCTATTGCAGGTGAAGATTAAGTTTGTTCCTTGTTGGAACATGGATATCATGAACTTTGTTGGGATATCACAATATCTCTTATTTAATTAATGCATCTATATACTTGGTAAAGGGTGGAAGGCTCGGCCTTATACCTGGTGTTTTGTTCCACTCTTGCCACCCTAGTTTCCGTCATACCGGTGTTATGTTCCTTGATTTTGCGTCCCTTACGCGGTTGGGTGATTTATGGGACCCCCTTGACAGTTCGCTTTGAATAAAACTCCTCCAGCAAGGCCCAACCTTGGTTTTACATTTGCCTCACCTAAGCCTTTTTCCCTTGGGTTTCCGGAGCCCAAGGGTCATCTTTATTTACCCCCCGGGCCAGTGCTCCTTCGAGTGCTGGTCCAAACCGAGCGATGTCCGGCGCCCCCTGGGCAACCAGGGTCTATCCCAACCTGACGTCTGGATCATCCGGTGTGCCCTGAGAACGAGATACGTGCGACTCCTATCGGGATTTGTCGGCACATCGGGCGGCTTTGCTGGTCTTGTTTTACCATTGTCGAAATGTCTTGTAAACCGGGATTCCGAGACTGATCGGGTCTTCCCGGGAGAAGGAATATCCTTCATTGACCGTGAGAGCTTATAATGGGCTAAGTTGGGACACCCCCGCAGGGTATAAACTTTCAAGAGCCATGCCCGCGGTTATGTGGCAGATGGGAATTTGTTAATGTCTGGTTGTAGAGAACTTGACACTCGACTTAATTAAAACGCATCAACCGCGTGTGTAGCCGTGATGGTCTCTTTTCGGCGGAGTCCGGGAAGAGAACACGGCTTTTGGGTTATGTTTGACATAAGTAGGAGTTCAGGATCACTTCTTGATCATTACTAGTTGACGACCGTTCCATTGCTCCTCTTCTCGCTCTTATTTGCGTATGTTAGCCACCATATATGCTTAGTGCTTGCTGCAGCTCCACCTCACTACCTTCTCCTACCCATAAGCTTAAATAGTCTTGATCTCGCGGGTGTGAGATTGCTGAGTCCTCGTGACTCACAGATACTTCCAAAACAGTTGCAGGTGCCGATGATACCTATGCAGGTGACGCAACCGAGCTCAAGTGGGAGTTCGACGAGGACCGTGGTCGTTACTATGTTTCGTTTCCTGATGATCAGTAGTGGAGCCCAGTTGGGACGATCGGGGATCTAGCATTTGGGGTTATCTTCTTTTCATTTGGATTTGACCGTAGTCGGTCTATGTGTGGATTTTGGATGATGTATGAATTAATTTATGTATTGTGTGAAGTGGCGATTGTAAGACAACTCTCTTTATCCCATTCTTGTTCATTACATGGGATTGTGTGAAGATGACCCTTCTTGCGACAATACCTACAATGCGGTTATGCCTCTAAGTCGTGCCTCGACACGTGGGAGATATAGCCGCATCGTGGGTGTTACAAGTTGGTAATCAGAGCCATCCCCGACTTAGGAGCCCCCTGCTTGATCGAATCGCTGGCGTTGTTGAGTCTAGAACAAAAATGTTTTGAGTCTTAGGATTATATATATCGGAGAATAGGATTCTTTTTACTCCTCAGTCCCTTCGTCGCTCTGGTGAGGTCTCCTGACGTAGAAGTTTTGACTCTTCTCTCCTAAAAATTTCACTAAATTTTTTTTAGGATCACGCGGGTATCTTGGAATCGTTCCGATGGTTTTGTGACGAGAACATTGTTCTTGGTGCCTCCTGACATTTAGGGGTTGTGGCAGTGTCCCGGGGAGTTGAGCTCCGAGGTGTTGTCGTCACAATTTTATCGTTGCAGTTCTGGAATACCTGAGTTTCGCCGACATCAAAAATCTCTTTTATGCAGTTGTTGGTGAGATCACCTCGACGCCACCCAGTACTGGGGCGGGAGTTCGGGAGTATTGCCATAACTCGTATAACGGATGCTTTTTGAAGGTTGAGGTACACGATTTCCGAAGGTTTCTTGGTTATGTGTTGACGGATGGATACAACTGGATCTAGGGATTGCTAGTTTGGGTGATATATTTTGTGTCCCCTGTATCCCCAACACCAGATTGCATAACCAGAAAGTTTCGGGAGTTTATAAGTGGGAATTCAAGTAGCTCCTAGAATATCTTTCCAACAGACACATGATACGATATGGGGTCTATCATATGTTTGGTTCCGGCTTATTTCCTAAGCCAATCCTTTGTTTTGTTTTGGTTTGTGGTATTCTAGTTGCGTCGAAGTCAAGTGTTGATTCCCTACCTTTCCTAAGCGGTGTTCTCATACTTCTATGTGAATACCAATCCTTCTTGATCATCGAGATTGTCATGCCAATTCTTTCCAACCGACGTGCTCTTTTTCAAGTGGATCCGATCATTTCAACATTTGCGAGATCAATTCTCAGTTCTTTCCAACGGTGTTTGCTTCATCCGTCCCAAGTTGTCTTTGTTTTTCCCGCCCTCCCACCCTTTTATTCAAGGATTCAGAATTCTTAATCAAATATCCATCTTATAGATAGGAAGTCTCTCCATTCTTTTCCGTAAATGTTTTTATCCGGTGATTCTCAGGAAGATACTAACGGAGCTTTAACTTCATCATTATTTGTTCTCTTTCTTCTCCGGTGGTTTCAATTCAATCTTGCGGTGTTGATCATATTCATTTCCTTGTTTCAAATGCTTTCTCATGCCGATGCAGCTCGTAATCACTCAGCTCCCGCTATTCATTTGTTCCGGAGTGTTGAACATATCTCAGAAGATTCGTGCTTTCCATTCTCAATCCGTTCAAGGGATTTTGAGGTTGTTATCTCATTCAAGCCATTTAATTCAACCGGTGTAATCTCTCTTTCAAGCAATCTTTCCAACAGTGTATCTTTTGAGTGGGCCCTAACCCACAGGTCTTTTTCCAAGATCTTACCTGACTCTTCTAATTTATCCGGAGCGATTCTCAAATTCTTTCGAAGTTTGACGTAAGAATGAATTTTCATCAGTCAGATGTCTTTTTCCAAGATCTTCCAAATTCTTTTCATTGTTGTTCAACCTTTCTTATTTTCATATCGGAGTATCTCAACAATTCATGGTGGTGTTTCTCGTCGTTATTCTCGGATTTTGAAGACCGAAGAGGAGTTCCTCTTAAATCCTTACCCGTTCTTCCAAAGATTCATGGTTCTAGCTTCATGCCATCCTCTCATAATTGTTTTCGATTGTGAGAATTCTTTTCACCCATCCAGAGCAATTCAGGAGACTTTTCATTTTGATTCTCCGGAGCCCATCATCTCAGAATTATTCATTCTCAGCTTTCAGATATCCTCTAATCAGTTCATGATCTCTTCGTTCTCATGTATCTTAATCTCTCAAGTATCTTCATTCGTTTTCTAATTCTTCCCGGTGTTTCTTTATCTTTTCTTCATTCATTTTCAATTCTTACGGTGGTTCATTCAAGAATTCTCTTCCGTTGTTATCGTATCAATTCATTCGTTCTTTCCAAATTCTCTTCCGTTGTTACCGGTGGTTCGTTGAAGACCTTCCCAAGTTTGCACCATATCTATCTTAATCCTTTCTACGAGAATAAGTGGCATGCCAAATCCATTGTGGGTCATCAATTTAATTGATGATTATTCTTGTTTCATCGAGTAAATTCAATTCCTTATTTCGGAGGGTCATCAAAATTCTTGATTTCATTTGTTCATCTTTCTTTCCGGAGTTCCGAGTTTTCTCGGTTATATCATTTCAAAGCTTCATCTTATCACTGCAAGGCTTCACCTTGTTCTAAGTGGGAGTTCTTAAGTAATAAGATTAATTGAACTTAAATTTATCATGAACTTAGTCCTGATAGTATTTGCATATCTGTGTTGTAGATCAATAGCTCGCGTATAGCTCCCCTATTTTATTTTTGATATGTTCCTAGAGAAAACTAAGTTGAAAGATGATAGTAGCAATAATGCGGACTTGGTCTGTCGAGGGTTGGGTGCGACATATGCCAATGGATGGCTTATCATGGTGGGAGCGAGTAGAACGTCGCCGGTGCCTGGAAGCGGGATGAGGCGTAGACACAAACGCCGGCGCACTTTACCCAGGTTCGGGGCTCTCCTAGGAGATAACACCCCTAGTCCTGCTCTGCGGGGTCTCCGCATGATCACTAAGGCACTAGTGAGTACAATGGTGCTCCTCGAGCTGTTTGCTAGAGGTTGAAGAAAGCAAGGCTAGCTCTCTCCTTTCGCTATGGGTCGGTCTAGTTCTAACAGGTTGGGAACCCTTTGCATGGGTGCCCTGGGGGGGTTTATATAGGCCTACTCCCCAGGGGTACAATAGTAATCCGGTCGGGTGTAGGACCCGGCTGTCAGTCTCTCTGGTTGCCGGCTGCTGGGGCCCACCGCCTGGTGGGCCCCGCCGACTGGTCTGGTACGGAGCCGACAGGCCGCCCCCGCCGCTCACGGGTCTGGTCAGCTGCTGATCACTGTAGCCATGATGCTAATGACGCAGGCTCGGTCAGGGGAGCGTGGCTACAGCCCCGCCGCCTGGCGGGCGATTACTGTAGCCACTCTGTGTCTCGTCTGGTTAATGGCGCGTGGGTCCCGAGGAGGGGGCGGGCCGACTGCTGGGGACCGACCTCCCTCGGATCCGACTGGTGGGGCTCTAGCCGTCTTCCGGCTCTCGCCGATCGGTGGGGCCCGTCGTCCTTGGGCCGTACCGACAGGCCGCCGTGGGAGCAGGGCTCCGCCTACTTGTGGTGACGTCAGGGGTGGAGTGGCAACAGTGCCACGCCGGGCGGAGATCTCCGCCGGTACGGTGCACTGTGGCCACGCCCATCCTTGGATTTGGGAGGGATGGGCTATACTGTAGCCACTCCATGTCTTGTCTTTCTGGATGAGGGCGCAGGCTTCGTGGGCGCCACGGGCCGACTGCTAGGGGCCAGCTTCTCTGGAAGCTGCCCACTAGGAGTCGGCTTGTCTTGATGCCGGCTTCTGGAACTCGGCCGTCTACGGGTAGCCGGGCCCCAGAAGGCGGCACCTCGTCTTGACGCCTTGAGGGGTGCAGCCAGCCCCGTTGTCTTGAAAGGCTCAGGGACTCGGGTTAGCCTACCCGTGGCCCATTACTCCGACATGGTCTGTGATCTGAGGATTATCCTCATTGCTGCACAGAAGAATTATGTCCTTGATGCACCGCTGGGTGACAGACCTATTGCAGGAGCAGATGCATACGTTATGAACGTTTGACAAAGCTCGGTATGATGACTACTTGATAGTTTAGTGCACCATGCTTTACGGCTTAGAACCGGGACTTCAAAAACGTTTTGAATGCCATGGAGCATATGAGATGTTCCAAGAGTTGAAATTGGTATTCAGACTCATGCCCGAGTCGAGAGGTATGAGACCTCTGAGAAGTATTTTGCCTACAAGATGGAGGAGAATAGCTCAACCAGTGAGCATGTGCTCAGAATGTCTGAGTACTACAATCACTTGAATCAAGTGGGAGTTAATCTTCCAGATAAGATAGTGATTGACAGAGTTCTCTAGTCACTATCACCAAGTTACTGGAACTTCGTGATGAACTATAATATGCAAGGGATGACGAAAATGATTCCCCGAGCTCTTCGCGATGCTGAAATCGGCGAAGGTAGAAATCAAGAAAAGCATCAAGTGTTGATGGTTGACAAGACCACTAGTTTCAAGTAAAAGGGCAAGAAAGGGAACTTCAAGAAGAATGGCAAGCAAGTTGCCACTCCCACGAAGAAGCCTAAAGCTAGACCCAAGCCTGAAACTGAGTGCTTCTACTGCAAAGGAAATGGTCTCTGGAAGTGGAACTGCCCTAGATACTTGACGGATAAGAAGGATGGCAAAGTGAACATAGGTATATTTGATATACACGTTATTTATGTGTACTTTACTAGTGTTTATAGCAACCCCTCGGTATTTGATACTGGTTCAGTTGCTAACAGTAGTAACTCGAAACGGGAGTTGCAAAATAAATAGAGACTAGTTAAGGGCGAGGTGATGATGTGTGTTGGAAGTGATTCCAAGGTGGTTAAGATCACCATCGCACACTCCCTTTTTCCTTCGGGATTAGTATTGGAACTAAATAAATGTTATTTGGTGTTTGCATTGAGCATAAATATGATTGGATCATGTTTATTGTGATACGGTTATTCATTTAAGTCAGAGGATAATTGTTGTTCTGTTTATATGAATAAAACCTTCTATGGTCTTACATCCAATGTAAATGGTTTACTGAATCTCGATCACAGTGATACACATAATATTGATGCCAAAAGATATAAGTTCAATAATGATAGTGCGACTTATTTGTGGCACTGCCGTTTATGTCATATTGGTGTAAAGTGCATGAAGAAACTCCATGCTGACGGGCTTTTGGAATCACTTGATGCTTGCGAACCATGCCTCATGGGCAAGATGACTAAGACTCCGTTCTCCGGAACAATGGAGCGAGCAACAGACTTGTTGGAAATAAAACATACTGATGTATGCGGTCCGATGAGTGTTGAGGCTCGCGGCAGGTATCGTTATTTTCTGGCCTTCACAGATGATTTGAGAAGATATGGATATATCTACTTAATGAAACATAAGTCTGAAACATTTGAAAAGTTCAAAGAATTTCAGAGTGAAGTAGAAAACCATCGTAACAAGAAAATAAAGTTTCTACGATCTGATCGTGGAAGTGAATATTTGAGTTATGAGTTTGGTTTTCATTTGAAACAATGTGGAATAGTTTCGCAACTCACGCCACCTGGAACACCATAGTGTAATGGTGTGTCCGAACATCGTGACCATACTTTATTAGATATGGTGCGATCTATATGTCTCTTACCGATTTACCACTATCGTTTTAGGGTTATGCATTAGAGACAGCCGCATTCACGTTGAAATAGGGCACCATCTAATCCGTTGAGACGACACCGTATGAACTGTGGTTTGGCAAGAAACCTAAGCTGTCATTTCTTAAAGTTTGGGACTATGATGCTTATGTGAAAAAGCTTCAACCTGATAAGCTCGAACCCAAATCGGAGAAATGCGTCTTCATAAGATACCCAAAGGAGACTGTTGGGTACACCTTCTATCACAGATCCAAAGGCAAGATATTCGTTGCTAAGAATGGATCATTTCTAGAGAAGGAGTTTCTCTTGAAAGAAGTGAGTGGGAGGAAAGTAGAACTTGATGAGGTAATTGTACCTGCTCCCTTATTGGAAAGTAGTTCATCACAGAAATCAGTTCCAGTGATTCCTACACCAATTAGTGAGGAAGCTAATGATGATGATCATGAAACTTTTGACCAAGTTACTACCGAACCTCGTAGGTCAACCAGAGTAAGATCCACACCAGAGTGGTACGGTAATCCTGTTCTGGAGGTCATGTTACTTAACCATGATGAACCTACAAACTATGAGGAAGCGATGATGAGCCCAGATTCCGCGAAATGCCTTGAGGCCATGAAATCTGAGATGGGATCCATGTATGAGAATAAAGTGTGGACTTTGATTGACTTGCCCGATGATCGGCAAGCCATAGAGAATAAATGGATCTTCAAGAAGAAGACTGACGCTGAAAGTAATGTTACTGTCTTCAAAGCTCGACTTGTTGCGAAAGGTTTTTGACAAGTTCAAGGAGTTGACTATGATGAGACCTTCTCACTCGTAGTGATGATTAAGTCTGTCTGAATCATGTTAGCAATTGCCGCATTTTATGATTATGAAATTTGGCAAATGGATGTCAAAACTGCATTCCTTAATGGATATCTTAAAGAAGAGTTGTATATGATGCAACCAGATGGTTTTGTCAATCCAAAAAAGGTGCTAACAAAGTGTGCAAGCTCCAGCGATCCATTTATGGACTGGTGCAAGCATCTCGGAGTTGGAATATACGCTTTGATAGTGTGATCAAAGCATATGGTTTTATACAGACTTTTGGAGAAGCCTATATTTACAAGAAAGTGAGTGGGAGCTCTGTAGCATTTCTGATATTATATGTGGATGACATATTGTTGATTGGAAATGATACTGAATTTCTGGATAGCATAAAAGGATACTTGAATAAGAATTTTTCAATGAAAGACCTCGGTGAAGCTGCTTATATATTGGGCATCAAGATCTATAGAAATAGATCAAGACGCTTAATTGGACTTTCACAAAGCACATACCTTGATAAGATTTTGAAGTTCAAAATGGAACAGTCAAAGAAGGAGTTCTTGCCTGTGTTGCAAGGTGTGAAGTTGAGTAAAGACTCAAAACCCGACCACGTCAGAAAATAGAAAGAGAATGAGAAGTCATTCCCTATGCCTTAGTCATAGGTTCTATAAAGTATGCTATGCTGTGTACCAGACCTATTGTATACCTTAGCATGATTTTGGCAAGGGAGTACAATAGTGATCTAGGAGTAGATCACTGGACAGCGGTCAAAATTATCCTTAGAGGACTAAGGAAATATTTCTCGGTTATGCAGGTGATAAAAGAGTTCGTCGTAAAGAGTTACGTCGATGCAAGCTTTGACACCAATCTAGATGACTCTGAGTCTCGATCTAGATACATATTGAAAGTGGGAGCAATTAGCTAGAGTAGCTCCATGCAGAGTATTGTAGACATAGAAATTTGCAAAATACATACAGATCTGAATGTTGCAGACCCATAGACTAAAATTTCTCTCACAAGTAAAACATGATCATACCTTATTACTCTTGGGTGTTAATCACATAGCGATGTGAACTAGATTATTGACTCTAGTAATCCTTTTGAGTGTTGGTCACATGGCGATGTGAACTATGGGTGTTAATCACATAAAGATGTGAACTATTGGTGTTAAATCACATGGCGATGTGAACTAGATTATGGACTCTAGTGCAAGTGGGAGACTGAAGGAAACTTGCCCTAGAGGCAATAATAAAGTTGTTATTTATATTTCCTTATATCATGATAAATGTTTATTATTCATGCTAGAATTGTATTAACCGGAAACTTAGTACATGTGTGAATACATAGACAAATAGACTGTCCTAGTATGCCTCTACTTGACTAGCTCGTTAATCAAAGATGGTTAAGTTTCCTAACCATGGACATGTGTTGTGATTTGATGAACGAGATCACATCATTAGAGAATGATGTGATGGACAAGACCCATCCGTTAGCTTAGCATAATGATCGTTTAGTTTATTGCTATTGCTTTCTTCATGACTTATACATGTTCCTCTAACTATGAGATTATGCAACTCCCGAATACCGGAGGAACACTTAGTGTGCTATCAAACGTCACAACGTAACTGGGTGATTATAAAGATGCTCTACAGGTGTCTCCGATGGTGTTTGTTGAGCTCGCATTGATCGAGATTAGGATTTCTCACTCCGTGTTTCGGAGAGGTATCTCTGGGCCCTCTCGGTAATGCACATCACTATAATCCTTGCAAGTAATGTGACTAATGAGTTAGTTACAGGATGATGCATTACGGAACGAGTAAAGAGACTTGCCGGTAACGAGATTGAACTAGGTATGATGATACCGACTATCGAATCTCGAGCAAGTAACATACCGATGACAAAGGGAACAAACGTATGTTGCTATGCAGTTTGACCAATAAAGATCTTCGTAGAATATGTAGGAATCAATATGAGCATCCAGGTTCCGCTATTGGTTATTGACCGGAGATGTGTCTCGGTCATGTCTACATAGTTCTCGAACCCGTAGGGTCCGCACGCTTAACGTTCGATGACGATTTGTATTATGAGTTTATGTGATTTGATGACCGAAGGTTGTTCGGAGTCCCGGATGATATTAGAGACGTGACGGGGAGTCTCGAAATGGTTGAGACATAAAGATTCGTATATTGGAAGTTTATATTCGGACACCGGAATGGTTCGGGTCGATTCGGATAAGTTTCGGAGTACCGGGGGTTACCGGACCCCCCCCCTGGGAAGCTATTGGGCCTCATGGGCCTTAGTGGAGAAGAGAGAGGGCCGACCAGGAGGTGGCACGCGCCCCCTTGCCCCAATCCGATCTGGACGAGGGGAAGGGGCGGCACCCCCTCCTTCCTTCTCTCCCCCTCCTCCTTCCCCCCTTCTCCCACTTGGAATAGGAAAGGGGGGAATCCTACTAGGTTTGGAGTCCTGGTAGGACTCCCCCCATGGTGCGCCTCCACCCTTGGCCGGCCTCCTCCTCCCCCTCCTTTATTGTGGGGAGGGGCACCCTAGAACACACAAGTTGATCTTTTAGCCGTGTGCGGTGCCCCCCTCCACAGAAACACACCTCGGTCATATCGTCGTAGTGCCTAGGTGAAGCCCTGCGCCGGTAACTTCATCATCACCGTCACCACGCCATCGTGCTGACGAAACTCTCCTTCGGCCTCAACTGGATCAAGAGTTCGAGGGACGTCACCGAGCTGAACGTGTGCAGATCGCGGAGGTGCCCTACGTTCGGTACTTGGATCGGTTGGATCGCGAAGACGTTCGACTACATCAACAACGTTACTAAACGCTTCCGCTTTAGGTCTACGAGGGTACATGGACACACTCTCCCCGCTCGTTGCTATGCTTCTCCTAGATAGATCTTGCGTGATCGTAGGATTTTTTTTTTGAAATACTACGTTCCCCAACACGATCGACCGAGGGGACAATGGTTCGTCTTATAATAGGAGTAATTAATAACCCAAGGAAAATCGATGAAAACGGTTGGGCTTCCAATCAAGTCTTGTTGAGTATATGTGTTGTGCATATTTTTGTATTGGGCCCACCTCCTAGTTCCTTGTATAGTTGAGGTTGATACATCTCTAACGTATCTATAATTTTTGATTGCTCCATGCTATTATATATTCTGTTTTGGATGTTTAATGGGCTTAATTATACACTTTTATATTATTTTTGGGACTACCCTATTAACCGGAGGCCCAGCCCAAATTGCTGATTTTTTGCCTATTTCAGTGTTTCGAAGGAAAGGAATATCAAACGGAGTCCAAACGGAATGAAACCTTCGGGAACGTGATTTTCAGAACAAACGTGATCCAGAGGACTTGGAGTGGACGTCAGGAAATCACCGAGGAGGCCACGAGGCTGGGGGGCGCGCCTACCCCCCAGGGTGCGCCCTCCAACCTCGTGGGCCCCTCGTGGCTCCACCGACCTACTTCTTCCTCCTATATATACCTACGTACCCCCAAAGCATCGAGGAGCACCACGAAAACCTAATTCCACCGCTGCAACCTTCTGTACCCGTGAGATCCCATCTTGGGGCCTTTTCCGGCACTCCGCCGGAGTGGGCATTGATCATGGAGGGCTTCTACATCAACACCATAGCCTCTCCGATGATGTGTGAGTAGTTTACCTCAGACCTTCGGGTCCATAGTTATTAGCTAGATGGCTTCTTCTCTCTCTTTGGATCTCAATACAAAGTTCTCCTCGATTCTCTTGGAGATCTATTTGATGTAACTCTTCTTTTTGCGGTGTGTTTGTCGAGACCCGATGAATTGTGGGTTTATGATCAAGATTATCTATGAACAATATTTGAATCTCCTCTGAATTCTTTTATGTATGATTGGTTATCTTTGCAAGTCTCTTTGAATTATCAGTTTGGTTTGGCCTACTAGATTGATCTTTCTTGCAATGGGAGAAGTGCTTAGCTTTGGGTTCAATCTTGCGGTGTCCTTTCCCAGTGACAACAGGGGCAGCAAGGCACGTATTGTATTGTTGCCATCAAGGATAAAAATATGGGGTTTATATCATATTGCATGAGTTTATCCCTCTACATCATGTCATCTTGCTTAAAGCGTTACTCTGTTCTTATGAACTTAATACTCTAGATGCATGCTGGATAGCGGTTGATGTGTAGAGTAATAGTAGTAGATGCAGAATCGTTTCGGTCTACTTATAAAGAGGTGGGCCACGACCTCTGCTACCTCTTGAGCACTGCGTTGGTTTTCCCTTGAAGAGGAAAGGGTGATGCAGTAAAGTAGCATAAGTATTTCCCTCAGTTTTTGAGAACCAAGGTATCAATCCAGTAGGAGGCCACGCGCGAGTCCCACGCACCTACACAAACAAATAAGAACCTCGCAACCAACACGATAAAGGGGTTGTCAATCCCTTCACGGTCACTTACGAGAGTGAGATCTGATAGAGATGATAAGATAATATTTTTTGGTATTTTTATGATAAAGACTAAAAGTAAAGAAAGCAAAATAAACGGTGCCAGAAATAGCTTGTTGACGGGAGATTAATATGATGGAAGATAGACCCGGGGGCCATAGGTTTCACCAGTGGCTTCTCTCAAGATAGCATAAGTATTACGGTGGGTAAATGAATTACTGTCGAGCAATTGATAGAATTGAGCATAGTTATGAGAATATCTAGGTATGATCATGTATATAGGCATCACGTCCGTGACAAGTAGACCGAAACGATTCTGCATCTACTACTATTACTCCACACATCGACCGCTATCCAGCATGCATCTAGAGTATTAAGTTCATAAGAACAGAGTAACGCTTTAACCAAGATAACATGATGTAGAGGGATAAACTCATGCAATATGATATAAACTCCATCTTTTTATCCTCGATGGCAACAATACAATACGTGCCTTGCTGCCCCTGCTGTCACTGGGAAAGGACACCGCAAGATTGAACCCAAAGCTAAGCACTTCTCCCATTGCAAGAAAGGTCAATCTAGTAGGCCAAACCAAAATAATAATTCGAAGAGACTTGCAAAGATAACCAATCATACATAAAAGAATTCAGAGGAGATTCAAATATTGTTCATAGATAATCTGGATCATAACCCACAATTCATAGGGTCTTGACAAACACACCGCAAAAAGAAGAGTTACATCAAATAGATCTCCAGGAGAATCGAGGAGAACTTTGTATTGAGATCCAAAGAGAGAGAAGAAGCCATCTAGCTAATAACTATGGACCCGAAGGTCTGAGGTAAACTACTCACACATCATCGAAGAGGCTATGGTGTTGACGTAGAAGCCCTCCGTGATCAATGCCCCCTCCGGCGGAGCGCCGAAAAAGGCCCCAAGATAGGATCTCACGGGTACAGAAGGTTGCAGCGGTGGAATTAGGTTTTCGTGGTGCTCCTCGATGGTTTGGGGGTACGTAGGTATATATAGGAGGAAGAAGTAGGTCGGTGGAGCCACGAGGGGCCCACGAGGTTGGAGGGCGCACCCTAGGGGTAGGCGCGCCCCCTACCTCGTGGCTTCCTCATCGGTTGCTTGACGTCCACTCCAAGTCCTCTGGATCACATTTGTTCTGAAAATCACGTTCCCGAAGGTTTGATTCCGTTTGGACTCCGTTTGATATTCCTTTTCTGCGAAACACTGAAATTGGCAAAAAAACAGCAATTTGGGCTAGGCCTCCGGTTAATAGGTTAGTCCCAAAAATAATATAAAAGTGTATAATAAAGCCCATTAAACATCCAAAACAGAATATAATATAGCATGGAACAATCAAAAATTATAGATACGTTGGAGACGTATCATGCCCCAACCGTGCCTCCGCCGCAGCGCTACACGGCGCCTCTCGCGGCGCCCCAGCAGCCGGGGTTGCTCCCGCTGCCCAATGGCCCGCCCGCCCCTCCCGCTGAACAGCGCCGTGGGGGCCACCGCGGCGGTCAGCAGCAGAAGCCGCAAGGCACTGGCCCGCCCCGTCAGCAGCAGCAGCAGCAGTTCCAGGTGCCCCCTCCGTGGGCCTCCGGCTACAACCCGTGGACCGGCGTTGTCCATGCCTACACCATGCCGGTTTCACGGGCCCCTGCACTGACCCTTCTCGTGTCGCGCCCGCCGGCGCACCAGGTGTACTACGCGGCTCCGCAGCCATATGGAGGATACCCACTGCCGCAGCTAACGATGGCTACGGTCTCCCTGCGGCCCCGCCGCCGCCCTCGCCGGCCGTGCCACCGGCACCCTGGGATCCGGCGCTTGCGCTGCATACCGCGCCTACGCCGAACAACTACACTGGAGGCGGTGATTGGTACATGGACACCGGTGCTACGGCTCACATGTTTGCTCATCCTGGTAACCTTGCCTCCTTCACTCCCGTCTCCACCGACCGCCGTATCATTGTCGGGGATGGTTCCACACTTCCCATCACACACATTGGGCACACTTCTTTTTCCTTCTAGTTCTACTCCATTATCTTTCTCTAACATACTTGTGTCGCCTCATCTTATTAAGAATCTTATTTCAGTTCGTTGTTTTACTTGTGAAAATCCTGTTACTGTTGAATTTGACGAGCTTGGTTTTTGTGTCAAGGACGCTCGAACCAGGATGGTACTTCACCGATGTGACAGCCCCGATGAGCTCTATCTGGTGCACTCGCCTTCATCCACCACCACCGCACCGGTTGCTCTCTCCGCTAGAGTCGATCTCTGGCATGCTCGCTTGGGTCATCCCAACCCTGTCACACTTTGTCATATTCTTAGGAGTTTCAATTTCAGTTGTAATAAGATTGAGGATTACACTTGTCATGCCTGTCGAGTCGGCAAACATGTTCGCCTACCATTTAATAATTCCACCACCATTGCTTCTTTTCCTTTTCAGTTGATTCATAGCGATGTGTGGACCTCTCCAGTTCCTAGTAACTCGGGCTATTTATATTATCTGGTCATTCTTGATGATTATTCTCATTATGTGTGGACTTTTCCTTTGCGCAGAAAGTCGGTGATACGTCTCCAAACGTATCTATAATTTTTTATTGTTCCATGCTATATTATATTCTGTTTTGGATGTTTAATGGGCTTTATTATACACTTTTATATTATTTTTGGGACTAACCTATTAACCGGAGGCCTAGCCCAAATTGTTGTTTTTTGCCTATTTCAGTGTTTCGCAAAAAAAGAATATCAAACGAAGTCCAAACGGAATGAAACCTTTGGGAACGTGATTTTCAGAACAAACGTGATCCAGAGGACTTGGAGTCCACGTAAAGAAAGCAGCGAGGAGAGCACGAGGTAGGGGGGCGCGCCTACCCCCCACCCCCCAGGCGCGCCCTCCACCCTCGTGGGGCCCACGTTGCTCCACCGACGTACTTCTTCCTCCTATATATACCTACGTACCCCCAAACCATCAGAGGCATCCACGAAAACCTAATTCCACCGCCGCAACCTTCTGTACCCGTGAGATCCCATCTTGGGGCCTTTTCCGGCGTCCTGTCGGAGGGGGCATTGATCACGGAGGGCTTCTACATCAACACCGTAGCCTCTCCGATGATGTGTGAGTAGTTTACCTCAGACCTTCGGGTCCATAGTTATTAGCTAGATGGCTTCTTCTCTCTCTTTGGATCTCAATACAAAGTTCTCCTTGATTCTCTTGGAGATCTATTCGATGTAATCTTCTTTTGCGGTGTGTTTGTCGAGACCAATGAATTGTGGGTTTATGATCAAGTTTATCTATGAACAATATTTGAATCTCCTCTGAATTCTTTTATGTATGATTGGTTATCTTTGCAAGTCTCTTCGAATTATCAGTTTGGTTTGGCCTACTAGATTGATCTTTCTTGCAATCGGAGAAGTGCTTAGTTTTGGGTTAAATCTTGCGGTGTCCTTTCCGAGTGACAGCAGGGGCAGCAAGGCACGTATTGTATTGTTGCCATCGAGGATAAAAAGATGGGGTTTATATCATATTGCATGAGTTTATCCCTCTAAATTATGTCATCTTACTTAAAGCATTACTCTGTTCTTATGAACTTAATACTCTAGATGCATGCTGGATAGCGGTCGATGTGTGGAGTAATAGTAGTAGATGCAGAATCGTTTCGGCCTACTTGTCGCGGACATGATGCCTATATACATGATCATACCTAGATATTCTCATAACTATGCTCAATTCTATCAATTGCTCGACAGTAATTTGTTCACCCACCGTAATACTTATGCTCTTGAGAGAAGCCACTAGTGAAACCTATGGCCCCCGGGTCTATTTTCCATCATATATTCCAACACCGAGCTATTTCTATTACTGTTTATTTTACTTTGCATCTTTATTTCTCTTTATTATAAAAATACCAAAAATATTACTTTATCATATCTATTAGATCTCACTCTCGTAAGTGACGTGAAGGGATTGACAACCCCTTTATCGCGTTGGTTGCGAGGTTCTTATTTGTTTGTGTAGGTGCTGGGACTCGAGCGTGGTCTCCTACTGGATTGATACCTTGGTTCTCAAAAAACCGAGGGAAATACTTACGCTACTTTACTGCATCACCCTTTCCTCTTCAAGGGAAAACCAACGCAGTGCTCAAGAGGTAGCAAGAAGGATTTCTGGCGCCGTTGCCGGGGAGGCTTACGCGAAGTCAAGTCAAGATTAGACTCCCGACAACGAGCCATTTCTGGCGCCGTTGCCGGGGAGTCTACGCACAAGTCAAGACATACCAACTACCCATCACAAACCCTTATCCCTCGCATTACATTATTTGCCATTTGCCTCTCGTTTTCCTCTCCCCCACTTCACCCTTGCTGTTTTATTCACCCTCTCTTTCCATTCATCCTCTTTTTCGCTTGCTTCTTGTTTGCTCGTGTGTTGGATTGCTTGCTTGTCATGATGGCTCTACCTAGATTTGGTGATCTTCACCTTAAAAGGTTAGAAGAGATCGAAAGCAACGTTAGAAGTTTTATGACTTTACAATTTGAGCATAATAATTTCTTTACAAACGAGCTTAAGGAACAAAAAAGCTTTATGGGATACATGAATAAAGAGCTTGATGACATGTCTAAGGAATTTTATGGTTTGAAATCTCAGATTGCTCATCTCGAAAAATTAATAGCTGAAATTTTGGATAAGCAAGCCACCTTAGTTAATAAGATGGCCGCTAAACCGGAAAATTTTATGAGAATAAGGATGAAGATCTAAAAGTTATTGATGTGTCCCCTATTAAATCTTTGTTTTGCAATATGAATCTTGATGATGTTGGGACTGGATATGAGCCACCTTTACCTAGAAGGCGTCCCAAAAATTCGGAGTTTTTAGATCTTGATGCTAAAATTTGTAAAAGTGGGATTGAAGAAGTCAAAACTTTAGATATCAATGAACCCACTATTTTGGATTTTAAGGAATTTAATTATGATAATTTCTCTTTGATAGATTGTATTTCCTTGTTGCAATCCGTGCTAAATTCTCCTCATGCTTATAGCCAAAATAAAGCTTTTACTAAACATATCGTTGATGCTTTGATGCAATCTTATGAAGAAAAACTTGAGTTGGAAGTTTCTATCCCTAGAAAACTTTATGATGAGTGGGAACCTACTATTAAAATTAAAATTAAAGATCATGAATGCTATGCTTTGTGTGATTTGGGTGCTAGTGTTTCCACGATTCCAAAAACTTTGTGTGATTTGTTAGGTTTCCTCGAATTTGATGATTGCTCTTTAAACTTGCACCCTGCGGATTCCACTATTAAGAAACCTATGGGAAGAATTAATGATGTTATTATTGTTGCAAATAGGAATTATGTGCCCGTAGATTTTATTGTTCTTGATATAGATTGCAATCCTTCATGTCCTATTATTCTTGGTAGACCTTTCCTTAGAACGATTGGCGCAATTATTGATATGAAGGAAGGGAATATTAGATTCCAATTTCCATTAAGGAAAGGCATGGAACACTTCCCTAGAAAGAAAATTAAATTGCCTTATGAATCTATTATGAGAGCCACTTATGGATCTATCCTTGCTTATGCCTAACTAGGGGCGTTAAACGATAGCGCTTGTTGGGAGGCAACCCAATTTCATTTTAGTTTTTTGCTTTTTGCTTCTGTTTAGGAATAAATATTTGATCTAGCCTCTGGTTAGATTTTTTTTTATGTTTTAATTAGTGTTTGTGCCAAGTTAAACCTATAGGATCTTCTTGGATGATAGTTATTTGATCTTGCTGAAAATTCCAGAAACTTTCTGTTCACAAAACAATTTGTTAAAAATCACCAGAACGTGATAAAATACTGATTCCAATTGCAGCAGATCAATAAACAAATTGTCTAGGTCGTCCTATTTTGGTAGATTTTTTTGAGTTTCAGAAGTTTGCATTAGTTACATATTACTACAGACTGTTCTGTTTTTGACAGATTCTGTTTTTCGTGTGTTGTTTGCTTATTTTGATGAATCTATGGCAAGTAAAAGAGTTTATAAACCATATAGAAGTTGGAATACAGTAGGTTTAACACCAATATAAATAAAGAATGAGTTCATTACAGTACCTTGAAGTGGTGTTTTGTTTTCTTTCGCTGACGGAGCTCACGAGATTTTCTGCTAAGTTTTGTGTTGTGAAGTTTTCAAGTTTTGGGTAAAAGATTTGATGGATTATGGAACAAGGAGTGGCAAGAGCCTAAGCTTGGGGATGCCCATGGCACCCCAAGATAATCTAAGGACACCAAAAAGCCAAAGCTTGGGGATGCCCCGGAAGGCATCCCCTCTTTCGTCTACTTCCATCGGTAACTTTACTTGGAGCTATATTTTTATTCACCACATGATATGTGTTTTGCTTGGAGCGTCTTGTATGATTTGAGTCTTTGCTTTTTCGTTTACCACAATCATCCTTGATGTACACACCTTTTGAGAGAGACACACACAAATCGGAATTTATTAGAATACTCTATGTGCTTCACTTATATTTTTTGAGCTATATAGTTTTTGCCCTAGTGCTTCAATTATACTCCCTCCGTCCCATAATATAAGAACGTTTTTAACACTACACTAGTGTCGAAAACGTTCTTATATTATGGGACGGAGGGAGTATCTTTTAGAGCACTATAACGCCCACGATGCGGCTATATCTCCCACGTGTCGAGGCACGACTTAGAGGCATAACCGCATTGTGGTTTTGTCGCAAGAAGGGTCATCTTCACACAATCCCATGTAATGAACAAGAATGGGATAAAGAGTTGGCTTACAATCGCCACTTCACACAATACATAAATATAATCCATACATCATCCAAAATACACACATAGACCGACTACGGTCAAGATCCAAATGAAAATAAGATAACCCCAAATGCTAGATCCCCGATTGTCCCAACTGGGCTCCACTACTGATCATCAGGAAAAGACACATAGTAACGACCACGTTCCTCATCGAACTCCCACTTGAGGTCGATCCCATCATCTGCACTGGCATCGTCGGCACCTGCAACTGTTTTGGTAGAACCTGTGAGTCACGAGGACTCAGCAATCTCACACCCGCGAGATCAAGACTATTTAAGCTTATAGGAAAGGATGGTGTAATGAGGTGGAGCTGCAGCAGGCAATAAGCATGTATGGTGGCTAACATACGCAAAAGAGAGCGAGAAGAGAAGCAACGGAACGGTCGTCATCTAGTAATGACCAAGAAGTGATCCTGAACTCCTACTTACGTCATTCATAACTCAAACCGTGTTCACTTCCCGGACTCCGCCGAGAAGAGACCATCACGGCTACACACACAGTTGATGTATTTTAATTGGGTCAAGTGACAAGTTCTCTACAACCGGACATTAACAAATTCCCATCTGCCTCATAACCGCGGGCACGGCTTTCGAAAGATAATACCCTGCAGGGGTGTCCCAACTTAGCCCATCATAAGCTCTCACGGTCAACGAAGGATAAACCTTCTCCCGGAAAGACCCGGTCAGTCTCGGAATCCCGGTTTACAAGACATTTCGACAATGGTAAAACAAGACCAGCAAAGCCACCCGAATGTGCCGACAAATCCCGATAGGAGCTGCACATATCTCGTTCTCAGGGCACACCGGATTGTCCAAGCTTCCGGTAGGCCAGCCCAGAGTTGCCCCTGGTGGCCACCGGCGGCTGACGGGTTGGACCAACACTCAGAGGAGCACTGGCCCGGGGGTTTAAATAAAGATGACCCTCGGGCTCGCGAAAACCCGGGGGAAAAGGCTTAGGTGGCAAATGGTAAAACCAAGGTTGGGCCTTGCTGGAGGAGTTTTATTCAAGGCGAACTGTCAAGGGGGTCCCATAAATCACCCAACCGCGAAGGAACGCAAACTCAAGGAACATAATACCGGTATGACAGAAACTAGGGCGGCAAGAGTGGAACAAAACACCAGGCATAAGGCCGAGCCTTCCACCCTTTACCAAAATATATAGATGCATTAATTAAATAAGAGATATTGTGATATCCCAACATATCCATGTTCCAACATGGAACCAACTTCAACTTCACCTGCAACTAGCAACGCTATAAGAAGGGCTGAGCAAAAGCGGTAACTTAGCCAAACAACGGTTTGCTAGGAAAGGATGGTTAGAGGCTGACATGGCAATATGGGAGGCATGATATAGCAAGTGGTAGGTAGCGCAGCATGGCAATAGAACGAACAACTAGCAAAGCAAAGATAGAAGTGATTTCGAGGGGTGGGCATCTTGCCTGCAAGGTTCTCAGAGTTGTCGAAAGCTTGATCCTCGTAAGCGTACTCAACAGGTTCCTCATTCACGAACTCGTCTCCCGGCTCTACCCAAGACAAGAACACAAGCAACGGAACCACAATCAATCACGAGAAATGCACAAGCAACATGATGCAAAACATGTATGATATGCGAGATATGATATGCGATGCATATGCGTGCTCCGGAAGGAAAATGATGAACAAGGCAGTAACTTGGCAAACCAAGCATGCCACTGGAAAGATGAGATGATTTCGGTCGAAATCGATATAAAGATCACCGGAAACGGATGCACGGTTTGCAAATGGCAAGCAAAACAAGAATGACACGAATCTGCGATT
This sequence comes from Aegilops tauschii subsp. strangulata, assembly GCF_002575655.3. NCBI lineage: Eukaryota > Viridiplantae > Streptophyta > Magnoliopsida > Poales > Poaceae > Aegilops > Aegilops tauschii. Next base: position 303,914,503 of record NC_053041.3, read on the forward strand.
AACAGCATGATAGCACTTAAAATGCAACAAGTAACAATGCTACAGCACTCCAACGTAGCAACAAAGCATATGGCAGTAATCTACAGGAGATTCTTGACAAAAGATGAACACTGAGCTCCGGCTAGATCACAACATAACAATCTCAAACAAGCATGGCAAAAGTGCAAAAGATAACAGGTTCACAGACTTGGTGAAATTACTGGACATGGCAGAAAACAGCCTCAAGTAGCAATGTTCAGAGCACGAAATCAACATGCTACAGAAACTTAACATGGCAAAACAAGGCCTGACAGTATTCTACTAGATGCATATGACAAAGGGCCCTTACTGACCGTAAGCCAAAAAGGACCAGAAGATATGATGGCAACCTTGTAAACATAGCAAGTTTGGTTATCAGGTTTCAGACTTAGCAGAAAACAGAGCATGGCAGAAACAATAATATGAGGGCATCTTGGTGAGCTTGATGCACTCACCACAAAGCAATGCATGAAAAAACAAGCATACGTACAGCAAGATGGCATGCTTATCAAGCTAACCATCGCAAGAGCAAATACATAGCATGTATGGATCAACTACAATAAGCTTGGCAAAATTAAATAACACGTAAACAATCTGCCAGAAATATTTTATAGCGAAAGTAGAGCAAGATTGAATCATGATATGGCACTCCATAATTGCAAAAAAGGGCAGGAATGGATCAATTACAACAATATCTACAAAACATCCTTCATGAACATCTCCAAAATATGCAAGGATCTCTCTGTAGCATCAAGTTTACATGGCAACAAAATAACAGCAGACAAAGACTTAGAGAAAATACTAAGTCTCTGAAATCAGAAACATTACGGGGCCTAGTTTGCATGCTTGTGCTAGTCACCACGGAGATCACAAAAATACATGGCATACACCTCTGTAAATTTGGCATGGCATACAACAAAACACATGTAGAGCTCATGCCCATAAGATGCACAGCTTAAATGATACAAAAATAACAAATCTCCAAGTTCTGCTAAGAACCAGCAGATAACAGCAATTAGCACTCTTGCACCAGAGATTTGGGCATCAAGATTGACTCTAATGAACATGGTGCAATTGAACAAAATGTAGAGCATCACGAGGCGAACATTTCGATATATTACACGCGCGAAACGGAGCTGTATGCAGAGAGTTATGCCATGATGAACAGGGGTATATAATGAGAAAATGAAAAAAAAACTTAGGAAAAATCGGGGGGGTCTCGGGGTCAACCTCGCGAGTTGACCAGATCCAGATCGGCCGAGGGCTCGGGGCGAAGCTCGCCGTGGCCGGCGCCGGAGACGGCAGCGGGGACGAGGAGGAGGGACGGCGAGGGGAGGACGGCGGCCGGAGGGGGCGACGGCGCTCGGAGGAGGAGGCCGGAGGGGAGGCGCCGGCGGCGGGCGAGGCGGCGGGGACGGCGGCGAGTGCGGCGACGGGGCACGGCGAGGAAGGTGGCGGCATGCGGAGGCGGTGCCGGCGATGGACGGCGGGCGGCGGGGAGGGCGAGCGCGGGCGGCTCGGGGCCCGGTCGCGGCGCGGGCGGGCCGGCGGCGCGGGGAGGAGAGAGAGGGCGCGGGAGGTGACGTGGCAGACGTGGATTGGACGAGGGCGGCGGGTGGACGTGTCCGGCGGCGGTGGTTTTGTCCGGGCGCGAGGTGGAAGAAGGGTAGGGATTGGACTGCGAACGTTTTCGGGAGGGGATGCATATATATAGCTAGAGGGAGCTAGGAGAGTCCAAATGAGGTGCGGTTTTCGCCCACACGATCGTGATCAAACGGCCTAGAGCATGGAAGAGAGTTTGGTGGGTTTTGGGCTGTTTAGAGAGGGGGGTTTTGCTGGAACACACAGAACGCATCTGCGGTTACCCGGTTAACCGCTGGAGTACCAAACGACCTCCAAATGGAACGAAACTTGACCGGTGGTCTACCGGTGGTATACCAAGGCCACTTGACAAGCCTCGGTCCATTCCGAGAACGTTAGACACCCGCTCACGAAAGAAAACAAGAGGGGTGCGCCAGAGGAGATGGGAGCGCCGGATTGCAAAACGGACAACGGAGAAAAAGCTCGGATGCAAGAGACGAACACGTATGCAAATGCAATGCACATGCTGACATGATATGAAATGCATGACATGAACAAAATGCAAAACGAAAGACAAAACCCGACCACGAGGGGAATATCATAACACATAGCCGAAAATGGCAAGAGTTGGAGTTACAAATATGGAAAGTTACATCTGGGGTGTTACAAGCACGGTGGTGAATTTGTTTTATAGAAACTATTAATCTCTCATGCTTCACTTATATTATTTTGAGAGTCTTAAAACAGCATGGCAATTTGCTTTAATTATAATATCATGATAAATTTGATGCTTGATAATTGTTTTGAGATATAAAGGTGGTAATATCATAGTTGTGCTAGTTGAGTAATTGAGAAATTGAGAAATACTTGTGTTGGAGTTTGTGATTCCCGTAGTCGGAGCATGAGGTATTTGTTGATTGTCATCCTTTGTGTGGCGGTCGGGATCGCGCAATGGTTAACTCCTACCAACCCTTCCCCTAGGAGCATGCGTAGTAGTACTTTGCTTCGAGGGCTAATAAATTTTTGCAATAAGTATATGAGTTCTTTATGACTAATGTGAGTCCATGGATTATACGCACACTTACCTTTCCGCAATTTTCTAGCCTCTTCGGTACCGTGCATTGCCCTTTCTCGCCTTGAGAGTTGGTGCAAACTTCGCCGGTGCATCCAAACCCCGTGATATGATACGCTCTATCACACATAAACCTCCTTATACCTTCCTCAAAACAGCCACCATACCTACCTATCATGGCATTTTCATAGCCATTCCGAGATATATTTCCATGCAACTTTCCACCGTTTCGTTTATCATGACACACTCCATCATTGTCATATTGCTTTGCATGATCATGAAGTTGACATCGCATTTGTGGCAAAACCACCATTCATAATTCTTTCATACATGTCGCTCTTGATTCATTGCATATCCCGGTACACCGCCGGAGGCATTCACATAGAGTCATATCTTGTTCTAAGTATCGAGTTGTAATGCATGAGTTGTAAGTAAATAAAAGTGTGATGATCATCATTATTAGAGCATTGTCCCAAGTAAGGAAAGGATGATGGATACCATGATTACCCCACAAGTCGGGATGAGACTCCGGCTAAATAAAAAAAAGAGGCCATAAAAAAGTGAAAAGGCCCAAAGAAAAAAATGAGAGAAAAAGAGAGAAGGGACAATGTTACTATCCTTTTACCACACTTGTGCTTCAAAGTAGCACCGTGATCTTCATGATAGAGAGTCTCTCATTTTGTCACTTTCATATACTAGTGGGAAATTTCATTATAGAACTTGGCTTGTATATTCCAATGATGGGCTTCCTCAAATGCCCGAGGTCTTTGTGAGCAAGCAAGTTGGATGCACACCCACTTAGTTTCTTTTGTTTGAGCTTTCATAGTCTTATAGCTCTAGTGCATCTGTTGCATGGCAATCCCTACTCCTTGCATTGACATCAATTGATGGGCATCTCCATAGCCCGCTGATTAGCCTCGTCGGTGTGAGACTTTCTCCTTTTTTGTCTTCCCACATAACCCCTATCATTATACCTTATTCCAACATAGTGCTATATCCAGTGCTTGCGCTCATGTATTGCATAAAAGTTGAAAAGGCTGAAGCGCGTTAAAAAGTATGAAACAATTGCTTGGCTAAAACCAGGGTTGTACATGATATGAATATTTTGTGTGGGGAAGATGGAGCATAGCCAGACTATATGATTTTGTAGGGATAACTTGCTTTGGCTATGTTATTTTGATAAGACATAATTGCTTGGTTAGCATGCTTGAAGTATTATTGTTTTTATGTCAACATTAAACTTTTATCTTGAATCATATCGAATCTGAACATTCGTGCCACAATAAGAAGAACTACATCGAAATTATGCTAAAGTAGCATTCCACATCAAAAATTCTATTTTTATCACTTGGGGATGCTTGATACGTCTCCAAACGTATCTATAATTTTTTATTGTTCCATGCTATATTATATTCTGTTTTGGATGTTTAATGGGCTTTATTATACACTTTTATATTATTTTTGGGACTAACCTATTAACCGGAGGCCTAGCCCAAATAGCTGTTTTTTGCCTATTTCAGTGTTTCGCAGAAAAAGAATATCAAACGAAGTTCAAACGGAATGAAACCTTCGAGAACGTGATTTTCGGAACAAACGTGATCCAGAGGACTTGGAGTCCACGTAAAGAAAGCAGCGAGGAGAGCACGAGGCAGGGGGCGCGCCTACCCCCCCCCCCCTCGCAGGCACGCCCTCCACCCTCGTGGGGCCCACGTTGCTCCACCAACGTACTTCTTCCTCCTATATATACCTACGTACCCCAAAACCATCAGAGGCATCCACGAAAACCTAATTCCACCGCCGCAACCTTCTGTACCCGTGAGATCCCATCTTGGGGCATTTTCCGGCGTCCTACTGGAGGGGGCATTGATCACGGAGGGCTTCTACATCAACACCGTAGCCTCTCCGATGATGTGTGAGTAGTTTACCTCAGACCTTCGGGTCCATAGTTATTAGCTAGATGGCTTCTTCTCTCTCTTTGGATCTCAATACAAAGTTCTCCTCGATTCTCTTGGAGATCTATTCGATGTAATCTTCTTTTGCGGTGTGTTTGTCGAGACCCGATGAATTGTGGGTTTATGATCAAGTTTATCTATGAACAATATTTGAATCTCCTCTGAATTCTTTTATGTATGATTGGTTATCTTTGCAAGTCTCTTCGAATTATCAGTTTGGTTTGGCCTACTAGATTGATCTTTCTTGCAATGGGAGAAGTGCTTAGCTTTGGGTTCAATCTTGCGGTGTCCTTTCCGAGTGACTGCAGGGGCAGAAAGGCACGTATTGTATTGTTGCCATCGAGGATAAAAAGATGGGGTTTATATCATATTGCATGAGTTTATCCTTCTACATCATGTCATCTTACTTAAAGCATTACTCTGTTCTTATGAACTTAATACTATAGATGCATGCTGGATAGCGGTCGATGTGTGGAGTAATAGTAGTAGATGCAGAATCGTTTCGGTCTACTTGTCGCGGACGTGATGCCTATATACATGATCATACCTAGATATTCTCATAACTATGCTCAATTCTATCAATTGCTCGACAGTAATTTGTTCACCCACCGTAATACTTATGCTCTTGAGAGAAGCCACTAGTGAAACCTATGGCCCCCGGGTCTATTTTCCATCATATTAATCTTCCAACACTTAGCTATTTCTATTACCGTTTATTTTACTTTGCATCTTTGTTTCTCTTTATTATAAAAATACCAAAAATATTACTTTATCATATCTATCAGATCTCACTCTCGTAAGTGACCAGAAGGGATTGACAACCCCTTTATCACGTTGGTTGCGAGGTTCTTATTTGTTTGTGTAGGTCCGTGGGACTCGAGCGTGGTCTCCTACTGGATTGATACCTTGGTTCTCAAAAACTAAGGGAAATACTTACGCTACTTTACTGCATCACCCTTTCCTCTTCAAGGGAAAACCAACGCAGTGCTCAAGAGGTAGCTGTCGGATGCACTCTCCACCTTGATGGCTTTTTACTCCCATGTCTGCACGCAGTTTGGGCGTCCCATCCTTGCGCTTCAGACAGACAATGGAAAAGAGTTCAACAACCTCGCTTTCCGCACCTTTTTGTCGCATCATGGCACAGTTTTCCGCCTCACATGCCCGTACACTTCACAGCAGAACGGTCGAGCTGAACGCGTCCTTTGCACTCTGAATGACTGTGTTCGCACGCTCCTGTTTCATGCCAATGTGCCGCCTCGTTTCTGGCCGGACGCACTCGCCACTGCATCACTTCTTATTAACCTTAGACCCTACCGCCCACGGTGGAACTACGCACCTCACCATCTTCTCTTTGGTACGCCCCCGTCTTATGACGACTTGCGTATTTTTGGGTGCCTTTTCTATCCTAGCACTGCCGACACTGCTTCTCAAAAGCTCGCACCATGCTCTGTCGCTTGCATCTTCATCGGCTACCCCTCTAACTCCAAGGGATATCGGTGCTATGATCCCGTCTCCCACCGTGTGTTCACCTCCCGGCAGTTTACTTTGATGAGCATGTGTTTTCATTTCAGCAGGTACCCCCGGCTGTTCCTCCCGTCACTGGTGACGCAGGAGCCTCGACGCCCCTTCCAGGAGATTCGCACGCCGCCCTTGGCCCGCCCCTGGCTTTGAGGCGCGCCCCCGGCCTCCGGCCCCTCCTCTGGCCGCGGCACAGGCGCCCCCAGTGCCTCCCCCTCCCACGGCACCCGCGGCCCCGCCCACCCCCGCGTCCCCGTCGGCCCCCGTGGGTCCCGCGGCCCTCCCGGCCCACGTGGCTTCAGCTTCAGCGCTGGCCTCGGCGCTCGCGGTGACGACTGCGGCCGGGTCTCCCGCAGCCGGACCGGTCACTCGTGCCCGTACGGGCGTTTCTCGCCCAAGTCGCACGCTACGCCTCGGATGACTATGTCCATGCGGCATCCACCTCTGAGCCATCGCCGTTGCCGTCCTCCGTTCGAGCCGCTCTTCGTGACCCGCTCTAGATGGCTGCGATGCAAGAGGAGTTCGACGCCCTATTGCGCAACTGGACGTGGCAGCTTGTTCCATGTCCCCGGCATGCCAACGTGATCACTGGGAAGTGGGTCTTCAAACACAAGTTCCGTCCCGATGGTACCCTTGATCGCTATAAAGCGCGATGGGTCGTTCGTGGCTTCCGACAGCGTGCTGGCATCGACTTAACCGACACCTTTGCTCCGGTCGTCAAGCCCGGCACGATACGCACGGTTCTCCACCTTGCGGTCTCCCGTGCTTAGCCGGTGCACCAGATGGACGTCTCCAATGCCTTCCTTCATGGTCACCTCGAGGAGCAGATCTTCTGCCAGCAGCCCACAGGGTTTGTCGACTCGGCACTTCCCGACCATGTATGCCTGCTTTCGCGGTCCTTGTACGGACTCAAGCAGGCTCTGCGCTTGGTACCAGCGCATCGCGGCTTTTTCTGCACCAGCTTGGGTTCCGCTCCACCCGCTCGGACCAGACGCTCTTCGTCTATCATCAGGGCTCTGACACGGCCTACTTGCTGCTCTATGTCGACGACATCATCCTGACGACATGTACGGCTGGCCTCCTCAGCCAGCTTGTAACACCCCCACTGTCATGCTACAGTAATCCCCTGTTAATGGTGCCATGTCACCATGTTACTGTTGCTAATCTTCACTTGATCCAAATCACAATTCAAATTCAAATCTAATCTAAAGTCAAAATTTCATATTTGTCAGACATGAAATCTAAAATGTTCATCTTGTGGCAAATAATCATTTGTTAATATTGGTGGTGAACCAACATTTTTTGCAAGGTATTTAGATGGCCTAAACCAATTAAAGCAGTGGCTAAAACAATAGTTTAAAGGGACAATTGCATTTTTACCCCTAGTTGGTTCCTACCCACAGGTTTTGCCCTTACTTTTCGACCTTGCTCAGTTTTGCCCTTACTTTTTCGTCGAGGTCCCTCGAATGCCCTTTGACCGTTTGACCAAAACTTTGAAAATTCATAACTAATTCATATGAACTCAGAAAACTGCAAATAAAATATCAAAATGTTCAGATAAACATTACCTTTATGTGCACATCATTTGCATTCAGGACAAAAGCACCCTTTAAACTACCTGAGGTAATTAACATTATTAAAAATAAAAAGGTATAAACAATAATTTTTTCATGAATAAAAATTACATGCAAATGTAGGTGATGTTTTCTGAACATCCTGATATCTTATTTGCATTTTTCTGAGTTCGTATCAACTTGTTATGAAGTTTCCAAATAATGGTCAAAGTCGTTAGAACATTCTTAACAAGATGATACGAACTCAGAAAAATGCAAATAAGATATCAGGATATTCAGAAAACATCACCTACATTTGCATGTAGTTTTTATTCATGAAAAAATATTGTTTATACCTTTTTATTTTTAATAATGTTAATAACGTTAATTACCTCAGGTAGTTTAAAGGCTGCTTTTGTCCTCAATGCAAATGATGTGCACATAAAGGTAATGTTTATCTAAACACTTTGATATCTTATTTGCATTTTTCTGAGTTCATATGAATAATATATGAATTTTCAAAGTTTTGGTCAAACGGTTAAAGGGCATTCGAGGGACCTCGACGGAAAAAGTAAGGGCAAAACTGAGCAAGCTCGAAAAGTAAGGGCAAAACCCGTGGGTAGGAACCAACTAGGGGTAAAAATGCAATTGTCCCTAGTTTAAATGCCTTTTCAATTTATAAAAGTGGCAAACTTTTTCAAAAGCCTCACAATCTTTTCTAGCAGTGCACAATAATTCTTGAAATTGTTTTGGCCAGTGGCATAATTTTGCAAAGTCATTAGTGGCTAAAAGAAAAATGCAAAAGCTGCTGAAAAAAATAGAAAAAGGGAACCCCCCTGCCCCTGGGCCTAAGGCCACAGAGACAGGCCCAGCCGGCCAGGCCCAGCTCCCCTCCCCCGGTCGCCTTCTCCCTCTCCTGTACAACCGACCGAGGGCACGGCCGAGCGCGCGCAACCACACCAGCTCGCCGGCGTCGAGGGGATAAGGCCTCGACGCCTTGAGTTCCCCCCTCACCTACCGCCACTCCCACTCCCCCACTCGCCTGCCCTCCTCCCATATCCACCCCCTCACTTCCTCTCCCCCTCGTTCCCCATCGACGCCCGAGCGTAGTCGCCGCCGCCCTCCGTCGTTGTCGCGGCCACCGGCGGCCCCGCACCCGCTGACCCTGTTGGTGAGCTCCGCCGGCGTCGACTCCTTCGACTGGTGGCCTCAGCTGGAGCTGGGAGGCACCAAAGAACCGGATCCCCTTCATCCCCATCTCCGACTGCCGCCGTTCTTCACCGGCTCCGGCGACGCCCGCTGCTGCTACTAATCCTCCAAGGGCCACCGTGTGTGCCGCTCGGTGAGCCCCTCTTCCTTCCCCATCTCTCTGGTCGCTCTCGCACGCTCGCTAGCTACTTCCTCTGCAGCTCCCGACCACGCCGTCGCCCGGGCACGTCGTCGGCGTGTCTCCGTCGGCCATTTGGTCACGGGCTGGTGCCCAACGCGCTCGCCGCGTTGCGTAGTACCTCCCACTCCCTTTAGTTCGTGCTCTTGCGCGCTGCTGCTGTCGTTGCGTCGATCCCCCGAAAACCACCGCCGCCTCCACTCGTCGCCGGCGCAGTTCTGGTCACCCCCGAGTCCAACCGACCACACCACGCGATGCGGCATCGAGTCCGCGTTCGAACGCGACCAGCCGCGGTCGATTTGGTGCCCCGTAGGCTTTTCCCGACGCACCCCCGAACGCCGCTGCCGCCCCTGCTCGTCGCCGGCGCCACTCCGGCCAGCCCTCAAACCCACTGATGCCCCAGCTGGAAGCACGCCTCCCCCTACACCTCTAGGTGCTCGCGGCGGTCCAAACAGTCCCGGGTGGCCGTTTTCCGACCGTGGCCTAGCCGCTTCGCCGTCCTGGAGGTCGCCGCCGGCGCGTCAACGCCGGCGTTGGACGTGGCCGACCTGGGGCCACCCCCAGGGTCACTGCCAACGGGCCCCACAGGCCCCGTTGACTGGTTGACTCAATCAACTGCTGATTGAGCAGCCCAGTGTCACTGACATGCGGTCCCCATCACATAATTAGTTTAACTAAAATGTTTTTATAATTAAATTTAATTAGTTAGTTAAATGAGTCACTGACAGGTGGGGTCCAGTAGCTAATTAACTCTGCTTAGCTAAAATAAAACTCTGTTAGCCCCTCTGTCATGATAGGTGGGACCCTCTGGTCAGTTTGACCAGTCAGCGGGTCTGTTGATCTGCTGATGTCATACTGACGTCATTTTTCCATTTCCGTTAATTTAAATAAATTCTGGAAATGCTAAAATCTTTGAAAAATCATAGAAAAATAATCGTAGCTCGGATGAAAATGTTTTCTACATGAAAGTTGCTCAGAACGATGAGACGAATCCGAATACGTGGTCCGTTTACCTGTCAGATGCCTCTAACTATCTGAACATGGAACTTTCCCCCTCCGGTCATCTATCTGACACAAGCCCAAAACCGGGAATACCTTCCCGGTTGAATTCCCCCTTCACCTGTATCGTGCAGCACTACGTTAGAACACTCCTAGCGCTGCGTATTGCCATGTTATGCATTATGATGCTTTGTTTGCTTTATATTTATTGTTTCTTCCCCCTCTTCTCTCCGATAGACCCCGAGACCGATGCTGCCCCTGTGATCGACTATGTCGACGACGACACTTCTTCCTTTTCAGCAGAGCTTCTAGGCAAGCCCCCCTTTTGATCATCCCGATATCGCCCATTCCATTCTCTCATGCTTGCATTAGATTTTGCTACTGTAATTGTTTGCTCCTATTCTGATGCATAGCCTGCTTTTGTATCTGCTGTTGTACCTTACCTGCTTATCCTAAACTACTTAGTATAGGTTGGTTAGTGATCCATCAGTGACCCCCACCTTGTCCTTGTTGCCCCTGCTTCATCATCGAAGACTCGATCAATGGGATCGAAGACCAGGCCCCGGCACCGCACATCACTTTCCCCTTAGTTGCTCGACACTACTGGGTTCCTATCGAGTGCCGAGGGTGAGACCTCATCAGCACTTCTTATGTTAACACTGTAGTGTAGCTATTCGGTCGTGGTCATTGAGGGTGATTCTGCCTTAACCACTTCCGATACGACTCTGTCGTGCAACCCCTCAAGTGTGAACCTCGAGGGTGGTTCCTCTTACGTTCACCTTGATGATTACATCGAGTGGAATCCATCGAGGGTGGTTCCTCAGGGTTCCCCTTAGCGTTAGACACATAGTTACTATGGTTATTATGACTTTACACTGAACAATGTTACTAAAGACGGGTCGGCCCTCAGGGGTACCCGCGCGAGCTTAATTGCGAGTGATGTGGAGTCGGGTTGACCTGGAAGGTGCCCGCGAGATAATTACGAGGCGTGGCCGGGCATTCTTAGCCCTTGTCGCAAGTCCTTGAGATGGGGCGACGGGGTCACACCGATCGTGAGTCTCTGCTTGTTACCGCGTGCTCCTAATCCACTATGATTTGGATATTTGATCCGAGGGGCCTCTGGCCTGATAGCACTAACCATCACATGGGCATAGTATGGGCATTCTGCGTCGTATGCATCAGCCGAAGCTTAATAGACATCATGCGACTGAGCGGCGCGCGCCGGGTTGGACTGGTAAGCACCTGCCTTTTTAAGGAGGTAGCTAGGTCTGCTCACTGGCCGCGTTCGCAACGTGCAGGAGTTCCCGGGGCGATGGCCCATGACCCCTGGGGGCATAGGTTTAGTACGGCGTGCTGACCTCTCTATTTAGCCTAGGTCGGGTTGCGGCGTATTGTTTGGCCGAGGCCAGGCATGACCCAGGAAAGTGTGTCCGGCCGGAGTTATCGAGCGTGGTGGGTAAGTTGGTGCACCCCTGCAGGGAAGAAAATATCTATCGATAACCTATCCTACGGTAACGGACACTAGGAGTTGTATCCCGATCGATACAACTAGAACTGGATGCTGAGGCATGATTTGGATATGTTGCTTCAGGAGTCGAGAAAGGATCCCGGAACGTTGATACAACAATATAAATATGACTTATGTTATACTACTCTACTCCCTCCTGTTGCTGCAAGATGGTGGTTTCCAGAAGATGCTAGTCTTCGATAGGACTAGCTTCTCCCCCTCTTATTCTGGCATTTTGTAGTTAGTCCACAGATACTACCCCTTTCATTGATACCGATGCATAAGTAGTGTAGGTCCTTGCTTGCGAGTACTTTGGATGAGTACTCATGGTTGCTTTGCTACCCCTTTTCCCCCTTCTTTCTTCTTTCTGGTTGTTGCAACCAGATGGTGGAGTCTAGGAGCCAGATGCCACCTTTGACGACTGCTACTACCCCGAGGGTGCCTACTACTACGTGAAGACCGCCGACGACCAGGAGTAGTTGAGAGGATCCCAGGCAGGAGGCCTTGCCTTTTCGATCGATGTTGCTTTTGTGCTAGCCTTATTAAGGATAACTTGTTTAACTCATGTCTGTACTCAGATAATGTTGCTTTCGCTGACTCTTGTGTATTCGAGCTTATGTATTCGAGCCCTCGAGGGCCCTGGCTTGTAATATAAAGCTTGCATTATTTTAATTTGTGTCTAGATTTGTGTTGTGATATCTTCCCGTGAATCCCTGATCTTGATCGTACACATTTGTGTGTATGATTAGTGTACGATTGAAACGGGGGCGTCACACAGCTCACTGATCGTCTTCGCGCTGAGTTCGCCATCAAGGACTTGGGTCCTTTGCACTACTTCCTCGGTGTTGAGGTGGTGCGCCGTTCGGATGGCTTCTTTCTTCATCAGCGGAAGTACGCTCATGAGCTCGTGGATCGTGCTGGCATGCTTAACTGCAAGCCCGCCGCTACGCCTGTTGATACGAAGGCCAAGCTCTCTGCCTCGGATGGTTCTCCTGCTTCGGATGCTACAATCTACCAGTCCATCGTTGGTGCTCTCCAGTACCTCACTCTGACTCGACCGGAGATCCAGTACGTCGTACAGCAGGTGTGTCTTCATATGCATGCTCCTCGGGATGTTTACTGGGCCGTTGTCAAGCGGATTCTTTGCTACGTCTGCGCCACTATGGAGCTCAACATCACGCTCTACGCCTCCGCCGACACCGCCCTCACCACTGATACGTCTCCAACGTATCTACTTTTCCTAACGCTTTTCCTCTTGTTTTGGACTCTAATTTGCATGATTTGAATAAAACTTACCCTGGACTGACGTTGTTTTCAGCAGAACTACCATGGTGTTGTTTTTGTGTAGAAATAAAAGTTCTCGGAATGGAACAAAACTGTACGAGGAATTTTTATTTGATAAATAAGAATTTCTGGAGCCAAGACCTACCGGAGAGGGGCCCCTGGATGGGCACAACCCACCAGGGCGCGCCCCCTCTCCTGGCGCGCCCAGGTGGGTTGTCCCCACCTGGTGGCCTTGCAGACCCTGAAACTGACATTATAAAATCCTATTTTTCTAGAAAAAAATCAGGGAGAAAGAATTATCACGATCCACGAGACGGAGCCGCCGTCACCTCCTGTTCTTCACCGGGAGGCCAGATCTGGAGTCCGTTTGGGGCTCCGGAGAGGGGGATCTTCATTCTTCATCATCACCAACCCTTCTCCATCGCCAATTCCATGATGCTCCCCACCGGGAGTGAGTAATTCCTTCGTAGGCTCGCTGGTCGGTGAGGAGTTGGATGAGATTCATCATGTAATTGAGTTAGTTTTGTTAGGTCTTGATCCCTAGTATCCACTATGTTCTAAGATTGATGTTGCTATGTCTTTGCCATGCTTATTGCTTGTCACTTTGGGCCCGGGTGCCATGAACTCAGATATGAACCGTTTATGTTATCATAATTATATCCATGTTCTAGATCCGATCTTGCAAGTTATAGTCACCTACTACGTGTTATGTTGGGTAACCCCGGAGTGACAGAAACCGGGACTTCTTCCGGTGATGACCGTAGTTTGAGGAGTTCATGTATTCACTATGTGTTAATGCTTTGTTCCGATTCTCTATTAAAAGGAGGCCTTAATATCCCTTAGTTTCCAATATGTACGCCGCTGCCACGGGAGGGTAGGACAAAAGATGTCATGCAAGTTCTTTCCATAAGCACGTATGACTATTTACGGAATACATGCCTACATTATATTGACGAACTGGAGCTAGTGTCGTATCGCCCTAGGTTATAACTGTCTCATGATGAATATCATCCAACAATTCACCGATCCAATGCCTACGAATTTATCTCATATTGTTTCTGCTAAGTTACTACTGCTACCATCACTGTTACAGTTGCTACAAAATTACTGCTATCACTGTTACTGTTACCGTTGCTACTGTTACTATTATCAAAACTATCAAACTACTTTGCTACTGATCACATGTTGTAGATAATTAATCTCCAGGTGTGGTTGAATTGACAACTCAGCTGCTAATACCTTCAAATATTCTTTGGCTCCCCTTGTGTCGAATCTATAAATTTGGGTTGAATACTCTACCCTCGAAAACTGTTGCGATCCCCTATACTTGTGGGTTATCAAGACCTTTTTCTGGCACCGTTGCCGGGGAGCATAGCTATATTTGTTGAGTCACTTGGGATTATTATCAATTTATCACTATGAAGAATCTGAAGGATCCTAAGACTAAGATATTTCCCTCAAGGACGAGGGGAGGTAAGGAACTGCCATCCAGTTCTGCTTTAGATTCACCTTCTGTTATGAGTAAACTTTCAACACCACCACATGCTATTAATTCTAATATGTAGCAAGTTATTTATGATGCTACTTATGCTATGGCTAATGCTTATGATGATGCTAGTACCTTGCTTGATAATGATGATGTGCCACTTGGTGATTTTCTTGATGCACAAATTGCTAGAGTAATACAACATGATGTTGTTGAATCTGATGGTGAGCTTGAAACTGAAACTCCTGAAACACCTGCTAGAACTAGCCTTCCTAGATATGAATTGCCTAAGGTACCGGAAGGTTATGTTATGAATGCGGAGACAACTAGAGATATTCTTGCTTGTAAGGATAGAGATGATTTAGAGAAATTATTATGCAAGTATAAAGAAAAATCTCTGAATGCTAGAATGAAATGTGATCCTAAGTTTGCTACTTCACCTATCTTTATTGATGATAAGGATTATGAATTCTCTGTCGGCCTAGAGTTAATTACTTTGGTTGAATCTGATCCTTTCCATGGTTATATGAAACTGAAACTGTTGTGGCACATCTTACTAAGTTCAATGACATAGCCACTCTTTTTACTCATGATGAGAAGACTCGCTATTACTTTATTCTCAAATTATTTCCGTTCTCATTAAAGGGTGATGCTAAAGCTTGGTACAATACTCTTGCTCCTGGTTGTGTGCGTAGTCCCCGGGATATGATTTATTACTTATCTGAAAATATTTTCCTGCTCATAAGAAACAAGCTGCCTTGCAGAAAATATTTAACTTTGTGCAAACTAAAGAAGAGAGTCTCCCACAAGCTTGGGGGAGGCTTTGCCAATTACTTAATGCTTTGCCTAATCATCCTCTTAAGAAAAATGAAATACTTGATATCTTCTATAATGAACTAACTGATGCTTCTAGGGACTTCCTAGATAGTTGTGCTGGTTGTATTTTCAGGGAACGAACTGTTGGACAAGCTGAAGAATTATTGAATAACATATTGAAAAATTATGATGATTGGACTCTTCTTAAACCACCGCCTAAACCCACTCAGAAGAAGAGGGGTATATTATATCTCAGTCCCGAAGATATAAAAGAGGCAAAGAAATCTATGAAGGAAAAAGGTATTAAAGCTAAAGATGTTAAAAATTTACCTCCTATTGAAGAAATACATGGGCTTAATACACCACCACTGCCTAGGGTGGTAGAGGTAAATTCTTTAATGAAGTTCAATGATAATGACAATCCTCACAATATGCATCCTAGCCAATGCCTTTATGAGTTTGAAAACTATATTAGAAAACAAGATCACTTCAATGCAAATGTTATGAAACAATTGAAATACAATTCTGATATGGTTGCTCGCTTGAGTGACTTTTTATTTAGAATCTCAAATGATGTTAGAGGTGTTGGAAAGCATGCTTCTATGGTTCAAACTCATTTAGAACAAGTTACTAAATCACAAAGAGAATTGCTTGATGAAATGAATAATAATATGCATGACTTTGCTATTAGAGTTGCAACTAGAGGAGGTAAAATGACTTAGGAACCACTTTATTCTGAGGGACACCCAAAAAGAATTGAACAAGATTCACAAAGAGTTAACATTGATGCACCTGGTCCTTCTAGTAAGAAAAAGAAAAACAAAAATGATAGGACTTTGCATGCTTCTAGTGAACCTGAAGTACAGAAACCTCCTGATAATGATAATGAAACTTCTATCTCTGATGTTGAAACTCAATCAGGTAATGAACACTCACCTAGTGATAATGAAAAAGATAATGATGAGGTCCATGAAGACACTCAAACAAATAATAAAGAACCAGATAATGATGTTGAGACAGAACCACCTGTTGATCTTGATAACCCACAACCTAAGAATAAAAGATATGATAAAAGAGACTTCATTGCTAGAAAACACGGTAAAGAAAGAGAACCGTGGGTTTAAAAACCTATGCCTTTTCCACCCAAGTCAACTAAAAAGAAAGATGATGAAGAATTTGAACGCTTTGCTGAAATGTTGAGGCCAGTCTTTTTGCGTACTCGCTTGACTGATATCTTGAAAATGCCTCCTTATGCAAAGTATATGAAAGACATCATCACAAAAAGGAGAAAAATACCGGAAGCTGAAATCTCCACTATGCTTGCTAATTACACTTTTAAAGACGAAGTACCTAAAAAACTTGGAGATCCGGGAATACCAACTATACCTTGCTCTATCAAAAAGAGTTATGTGAAAACTGCTTTGTGTGATTTAGGAGCAGGTGTTAGTGTTATGCCTTTCTCTTTATATAAAAGACATGATTTCAATAAACTCACACCTACTGAAATATCTTTGCAAATGACTGACAAATCAACTGCCATACCTATCGGTATCTGTGAGGATGTGCCCGTTGTTGTTGCTAATGTTACTATTTTGACTGACTTTGTTATACTCGAGATCCCGAGAATGACAACATGTCGATTATCCTTGGTAGACCCTTCTTGAACACTGCAGGGGTGTTATTGATTGCAATAAAAGCAAGATCACTTTTCATATCAATGGTAATGAGCATACGATGCACTTTTCGAAGAAACAATTCCAAGTGAATGGTATTAATGTTATTGAAAAATCTCCGACAATCACTATTGGAAGGTCTCAAATACCTCTACCTACTGTCAAAAAGAAATATGAAATGCTTATTGTTGGGGACATTCATATCCCCATTGAGGTAACTTAGTGATTATGAAAGTTCTTTGGTTTCATGCTAATCGAAAGTGGTTGTTAATAAGACCTGATCAACCTTATTAATGAATCATTTTTTAGCGATATGAAGTTGATGAATTTAGTAAGCACTACCTTCTGTCCTTACTTTTTTTCTCTATTTCTATTAGTTAAATAAAATAAAATGCCATGTTTTGTCCGTTTTCTGAATTTACCGTGCAATAAAAAATGACCCAAAAATAAAAGTTCTCAGAATGCCCTGAAAATTTAATACGATTTTTTTCTGAATATTTCTGAATTTCTGGTGCAAATAATATCAGAGGGAGGTGCAACAGGTGGGCACAACCCACCTGGGCGCGCCCTGGTGGGTTATGGTCCCCACATGGGCCCCTCACTTACCTCTTCATCCCACATCATCACTTACCTCCAGAAAAAAAATCTCCATTGCTCTCTCTCCCGTGTTCTTACTCTCAAACCCACGGATTTTGATCTCTTTGCTCGAAGCTCTGTTTCCGAAACTGTTTCGGGGGATTGTTGCTTGGTATGTGACTCCACCGTTTGTCCAATTAGTTTTTGTTTTAGTGGTTTATATTTGGAATAACTAGCTACTCTTGGTGCTGCTGTAGATGAGCTTGCATGTTGAATTCTTAGAGTTCTAAGTGGTTTGAATGCTTGCTATGGCCTCTATGTATTCCTATGAGTAGTTGCTATCAATTTAATAAAGTTTTGTTGATGAATTTTTGTCACCCAATTTTTTTTAGAAAATTGTACGCGGACATGATGAACCTATTTGGAAGGAGCTCTTCGAGGAGGCGATCCTCGGGGGCATCTTCTAGTGACAGTTCCGCCGGTCGGTCTTATGTTGAACCAAGTGAAAATTCCACACGAGATGCTGCCACCAAAACATGCTTATGGCCTTGCGATGAATATATGATGCGAGTGGGTATTAAGGAGGAATTTGAGCATTATGTTCACAATGCCGGTCTCGGTCCCTACATTTCAGATAAGTGCGAACAACACCACCTCCTCACTGAATCGTTTGTCAGAGGATTTAAATTCTACCCTCGTGAGTCTAGGGTGTCGTTTATGCTTTATGATAATCCATTTACCATCTCACTAGAGAATTTTTCTTACCACTGCAAGCTTCCATTTTGGGGTTCGCTTGACGAACCACCAAAGGCTGAGTTCGAAACATTCTTGACTAGTCTTTGTTACGGTGAAAGGAGGGGAGTGACACAAGGTAGAATAATGAGCATTCATTTTCCCGCAATTCAGACTTTGCATTATTTAATGGGAAATGTATAGTAGGCAAGCAAGACTGTAGTACACTCTGTGCTCCAGACTTGAGCCTCATTCGCACCACTCTCACTGGTGAAAGGAATTATAACCTTGGAGCAATTGTTGCACACAGACTTTAGCACAACGCTAACAGTGGCTATTTCTATGGTGAAATATATGCCACGCGTTTAGCACGAGGGCTGGGCGCAGTATCTAGATTTTGGCACCTTAAAAGATCATAAGATTCTCAAGGGAAAGGTTGATAACTTCACTTATAGTCTTTTATTTAACCAAACATCTGTTGTGCACACATATTTGCCTGCGCCTACTCTTTTTGACTATCACAGTAAGGGAAGATATTTTGTTCTTGAGAGCGAGGCCCGAGATCACAATGCAGCAGTGGAGGCAGCACGGCAGGCCGAGGCATCCGCCCCGAGAGCCTCCGTGAGCTACCACGCCGAGTACTACCCTCCAGGCTATTGATTGATTACCAAGTTAGGCCAAAAGCCTAAACTTGGGGGAGTACGCGTTTCTCACCGACGTTATATTCATGTCCACTTATTTCCATTTGTCGGTGTTCACACTTTTTCATTGTATCATCCATGCTTAGATTTATTTTCTCGCTTTCTTCTTGTGTGTTTGGAAAACTTTAGAAAAAAATAGTAGTAGCAGTTTGCTTTCTATGCATGCTTAGTAGTAATATTTAAAAAACCCAAAAAGATTTCCTTGTTCTTCTTTTGCTTGTTGGGAGCTTTCCCGTGTAAATAATTTTTCTCGTTTTTTGCTTTTCCCTTTTATTTCCTTGTTCAAGAAAACAAAAAACTCCAAAAATATTTCAGTGTGTTTCTCTGAATTTCTTTTCTTTTTATTCGAGTTGTACCGAGGAGAAGACCACAATGAAAATGTTGAGTGTCTCTCATATGAATAATTGTTGAACTAATAAAGAGCACATTTTACCTCATCTTCTCCTTTCGAATAAAATGTATGCAGATTCCATCTTAGTCCACGGCACTCTTGCACTATTATTATTTTCATATCGTCCGGTCGTGTCCCAAAATATTATTTACCTCCGTTTTAAAAACTTGAGCTCTGGCACCTCTGTAAATCACCGCTTCCCTCTATGAAGGGACTATCTATTTACTTTTATGTTGTGTCATCACCTTCTAAAATAAGCGCTAGAACCTGAGAGCACAGCTGTCATGACTTATGCATTGTGTGTAGCTAATGTTGGGTGCATCATGACTGGATCTTTTTTACCATGAATTAGAATGTTTAGTCGCTGCTTGAACTTTGGAGGTGCTCTGTATTTATGTTTTGCGGTCTCAGAAAGGACTAGCGAGATACCACTATTGTCATATTATATCATGGTTGTTTTGACAACGTGTTGCCGTTTGAGATATCTTATTATTGCTCGCTAGCTGATTATGTCATTGATATGAGTCAATATAATCTTTAAGAGTTATTGTTGGCATGGTTAGTTATAATGTTGGCAGAAAACCTGGGTACCGTTTAAGCTTATTTATGCAAACAAGAGCAAAAGAGTTCGTAAAAGTTTTTCTTTTTCACTTTCAGTTTATCAACTGAGTTGCTTGAGGACAAGCAAAGGTTTAAGCTTGGGGGAGTTGATACGTCTCTAACGTATCCACTTTTCCTAACGCTTTTCCTCTTGTTTTGGACTCTAATTTGCATGATTTGAATGAAACTAACTCCGGACTGATGCTATTTTCAGCAGAACTCCCATGGTGTTGCTTTTTGTGCAGAAATAAAAGTTCTCGGAATGGAACGAAACTTTGCGAGGAATTTTTATTTTATAAATAAGAATTTCTGGAGTCAAGGCCTACCGGAGAGGGGCCCCCGGGTGGGTACAACCCACCAGGGTGCCCCCCTCTCCTAGCACGCCCATGTGGGTTGTCCCCACCCGATGGCCCCGCAGACCCTGAAACTGACGCTATAAAATCCTATTTTTCCAGAAAAAAATCAGGGAGAAAGAATTATGGTGATCCACGAGACGGAGCCGCCGTCACCTCATGTTCTTCATCAGGAGGCCAGATCTGGAGTCCGTTTGGGGCTCCGAAGAGGGGATCTTCGTTCTTCATCATCACCAACCCTTCTCCATCGCCAATTCCATGATGCTCCCCACTGGGAGTGAGTAATTCCTTCATAGGCTCGCTGGTCGGTGAGGAGTTGGATGAGATTCATCATGTAATTGAGTTAGTTTTGTTAGGGCTTGATCCCTAGTATTCACTATGTTCTAAGATTGATGTTGCTATGACTTTGCCATGCTTAATGCTTGTCACTTTGGGCCCGGGTGCCATGAACTCAGATCTGAACCGTTTATGTTATCATAATTATATCCATGTTCTAGATCCGATCTTGCAAGTTATAGTCACCTACTATGTGTTATGATCTGGTAACCCCGGAGTGACAGAAACCGGGACTTCTTCCGGTGATGACCGTAGTTTGAGGAGTTCATGTATTCATTATGTGATAATGCTTTGTTCCGGTTCTCTATTAAAAGGAGGCCTTAATATCCCTTAGTTTCCAATATGGACCCCGCTGCCACGGGAGGGTAAGACAAAAGGTGTCATGCAAGTTCTTTCCATAAGCACGTATGACTATTTACGGAATACATGCCTATATTATGTTGACGAACTGGAGCTAGTGCCGTATTGAAGGAAATATGCCCTAGAGGCAATAATAAAGTATTATATATTTCCTTATATCATGATAAATGTTTATTATTCATGCTAGAATTGTATTAAACGGAAACATAATACATGTGTGAATACATAGACAAACAGAGTGTCACTAGTATGCCTCTACTTGACTAGCTCGTTAATCAAAGATGGTTATGTTTCCTAGCCATAGACATGAGTTGTCATTTGATTAACGGGATCACCTCATTAGGAGAATGAAGTGATTGACTTGACCCATTCTGTTAGCTTAGCACCCGATCGTTTAGTATGTTGCTATTGCTTTCTTCATGACTTATACATGTTCCTATGACTATGAGATTATGCAACTCCCGTTTACCGGAGGAACACTTTGTGTGCTACCAAACGTCACAACATAAATGGGTGATTATAAAGGTGCTCTACAGGTGTCTCCAAAGGTACTTGTTGGGTTGGCGTATTTCGAGATTAGGATTTTTCACTCCGAGTGTCGGAGAGGTATCTCTGGGCCCACTCAGTAATACACATCACTATAAGCCTTGCAAGCATTGTGACTAATGAGTTAGTTGCGGGATGATGTATTACGGAACGAGTAAAGAGACTTGCCGGTAACGAGATTGAACTAGGTATCGAGATACCGATGATCGAATCTCGGGCAAGTAACATATCGATGACAAAGGGAACAACGTATGTTGTTATGCGGTCTGACCGATAAAGATCTTCGTAGAATATGTGGGAACCAATATGAGCATCCAGGTTCCGCTATTGGTTATTGACCGGAGAGGTGTCTCGGTCATGTCTACATAGTTCTCGAACCCGTAGGGTCCGCACGCTTAACGTTACGATGACAGTTTTATTATGAGTTTATGTATGTTGATGTACCGAAGGAGTTCGGAGTCCCGGATGAGATCGGGGACATGACGAGGAGTCTCGAAATGGCCGAGACGTAAAGATCGATATATTGGACGACTATATTCGGACTTCGAAAAGGTTCCGAGTGATTCGGGTATTTTTCGGAGTACCGGAGAGTTACGGGAATTCGTATCGGGCCTTAATGGGCCATACGGGAAAGGAGAGAAAGACCCCAAAGGGTGGCCGCACCCCTCCCCATGGGCTAGTCCGAATTGGACTAGGGAGGGGGGCGCCCCCTTCCTTCCTTCTCCTTCCCCCTTCCCTTCTCCTACTCCCACAAGGAAAGGAGGAGTCCTACTCCCGGTGGGAGTAGGACTCCCCCCTTGGGCGCGCCACCTCCCCTTGGCCGGCCCTCTCCCCCTTGCTCCTGTATATACGGGGGCAGGGGGGCACCCCATGGACACACAATTGATATACGATATTTTAGCCGTGTGCGGTGCCCCCCTCCACCATATTACACCTCGATAATATCGTCGCGGAGCTTAGGCGAAGCCCTGCGTCGGTAGAACATCATCATCGTCACCACGCCGTCGTGCTGACGAAACTCTCCCTCAACACTCGGCTGGATCGGAGTTCGAGGGACGTCATCGAGCTGAACGTGTGCTGAACTCGGAGGTGCCGTGCGTTCGGTACTTGATCGGTCGGATCGTGAAGACGTACGACTACATCAACCGCGTTGTGATAACGCTTCCGCTTTCGGTCTACGAGGGTACGTGGATAACACTCTCCCCTCTCGTTGCTATGCATCACCATGATCTTGCGTGTGCGTAGGATTTTTTTTGAAATTACTACGTTCCCAACACGTATCGCCTAGGTTATAACTGTCTCATGATGAATATCATCCAACTAGTCACCGATCCAATGCCTACGAATTTATCTCATATTGTTTCTTCTAAGTTACTACTGCTATCATCACTGTTACACTTGCTACAAAATTACTGCTATCACTGTTACTGTTACCGTTGCTACTGTTACTATTATCAAAACTATCAAACTACTTTGCTACTGATCACTTGCTGCAGATAATTAATTTCCAGGTGTGGTTGAGTTGACAACTCAGCTGCTAATACCTTCAAATATTTTTTGGCTCCCCTTGTGTCGAATCTATAAATTTGGGTTGAATACTCTACCCTCGAAAACTGTTGCGATTCTCTATACTTGTGGGTTATCAACCGCCTACACCGATGCAGACTGGGCGGGCTGCCCTGACACTCGTCGCTCCACCTCGGACTATTGTGTCTTCCTTGGACAATCACTCATATTATGGTCGTCCAAGCGGCAGCCTACGGTCTCTTGCTCCAGTGCTGAGGCCGAGTATCATGCGGTGGCCAACGTCGTCGCCGAGTGTTCGTGGCTTCGCCAGTTGCTCCAGGAGCTCTCTTGTCTTGTGGATCGTGCTACGGTGGTCTACTGCGACAACGTCTCGGCTGTCTACCTCTCCACCAACCCGGTACATCATCGTCGGACCAAACATATTGAGTTAGATATCCATTTTGTTCGGGAACAAGTGGCCTTTGGCCATATTCATGTTCTACACGTCCCTACTTCCCAACAATTTGCCGATAGTATGATCAAGGGCTTGCCTACGGCGTTGTTTGAGGAGTTCCGGTCCAGTCTTTGCGTCAGCAGCGGTGCCGCTTCAACTGCGGAGGGTGTTGAGTATATGTGCTGTGCATATATGTGTATTGAGCCCACCTCCTAGTTCATTATATAATTGAGCTCGTGACCCACCTCTTGTACGTCGTATATAAGTGCCTTTGCACCTGAAATACATCGTACTGTACATCTTAGTGGTTTTCACGGCTCAGACAGGTGTTCCTCTCTCCCCACCGCTCTCCTCTCCTCTCTAGCGACAACGGCGGCACCCGAGACGGCGACAGCGGCTGCACGCACCTGAGGGACCAACCGGAGGCGCGTGTAGCGAGCAGGAGGCGATGTAGGCAGTGCAATGATCCGACGCGAGCTGGGGGCGACAATGGCCTTCTCTGGTGTCGCTCTCCACCGACGGTGAGATCTCCCTCCTCCACGAATTTCTGAATTTCTAGGGTTAGGGTTCTTGGTTTTTGGGATTGAGGTAGAACAAGACAAATAAAGGAAAACAAACAGAAGAGAGGAATAGGTGATGTAGGTTGATGTTGGAGATTCAGATTGGCGCTCAGAGGTGGGATCAATTCAATGAGGAGGTGTATCATGGTGTAGGAGGAGAAGAAGGCCATGTGGATGGTGGACAGAAAGAGGAGGACCTCAAGGCTGCGGAGGAGGAATAACAGTAGAGTATCTTGTTAGATCCAGCCAAAGGCGATGACCTTGTTTCTACTCTGTTATAGATAAACTGCTCTTTTCTTTTCTTCCTGGGAGCTCCACCGTTTTGAATGAACTGGACTGTCACCTAGTAATGAGAAAAAACCATGTTTGGCCATTTTTAACTTAGAATGGAGTTGGGATGCTGCTACTGTGTCTGTATTACAATGATCATCCCATCATTGTGCATATGCTCTGTTGCACAAGGCACATAAGGAACTCAAAAAGGCTAAAGTAGAACAAAATGTGAAAAAACAAGCCTCGCAGCCAAGAATCATGCATGCCCCCAAAAGAAGCACAAAGCATTCATGCCCCAGTAACTGTCATCTTAATGCACAATGTCACCGGCTTGCTGATGGGGAATGTAATGTTTTGTTAGTTTTTGAGTTAGTCGAGGGCCGATCATACTCTCAACAGATCGAAATTTAAACCTTTCGATCAGCTAATCTTACTAAAGAACACAAATGTGTCTTTTTATAAACTTGAATTGTCCTGGTAAAAGTACGGATTTTCACTTTCACCTGCAGCTGTCTCTATGTGGAAGGCTTCTGATGTTTCTGTAGGCGCAGGCCTGAACAATAGTGAGACATTGTAGGCGGACCTGAATAATAGTGAGACATGGTAGTAACTAGCAAAAAGTGCAAGATGCACGGTCAGCTTTTTCTTTTTCGAATTTAGTGTACATTTGTTGCTCTTTGCCACCTGTTTGAAAGCACTGCATACACCTGCAGTACACTAAACTTTCTCAGGTTTGGTTCTCATATTTTCACACTATGCTTAAGGCAAACGATGGATGGCTGAACACCTATTTATTTGTAGTTTTTATCTGTTGATACACGCCGAAATGAACAGAACGATATAGCTAGGCGTGCTCCTATTTTACGTTGATGTAAAGAAGCGATGCAATCTACGTCGCCGGCAAGTTTGGAAAAATGTATTATTTGTACATGCTCCTATTTTATGTTGGCCCCAGATCTCTTAACTCGTCTCTTAAATTTCATACATCGGCTGGCGAATGTGGGCTGATTCTGAACAGTATGCTAATTTCCAAATGTGGTTTGATAGAGTACGCAGATCTCTCGATTACTAGCAACAATCTCTCTCAGGTATATGTTTAGAGGGGCGATTACAAGCAGCGGTACAAGAATTGGTAGCTAGGGTTCGTCGCGAGACAGAAAGGGGGAAGGGGAAAGGAGCCGAGCCGCCGTTCGCCTGATCCACTGGATGCCTCAGGCTGATCTCGATCCCTCCTCAAGTAGGCGCGTGGACGGGCTTCAGTTAACCCACGCCGGCCCGATGACGCGTGGATTGGGCTTCATGGGCCGGGCCGCTCGTGGAGCCGTGGTGACGTGGTCATCGGTGCTGACTTGCGGGCCTGCCTTGTCAGGGCCGTTGACATCCCCCTCTCCTTGAGTCGAGGCTTGTCCCCAAGCCTCAGCGAGCGGGAAGCGCTCCCTGAGACTCGCCTTGTCTTCCCAAGTTTCTCCGAGCACATCCGAATTGGACCAGCGGACGAGAATTTGCTCTCGCATCTTGCCCTTCTCTTGCCTCCATCTTGACTGAAGGACTGCCACAGGGACCGCGAGCTCGTCAGAACAATGAGGAAGATGAGGTTCAACAGCCATACCCGTGTTCAGGACGCGTCGAAGCAGCGAGACGTGGAAGACTGTATGGATTGTTGCTTGCGGAGGAAGTTGGAGCTTGTATGCGACTTTCGTTGATCTTGTCTATGATCGGAAACGGGCCATAGTACTTGTATGCCAACTTGTGGTTTGCTCTTGGCGCGACTGAAGTTTGGATGTATGGCTGCAGTTTCAGGTACACTTGATCACCCACCTCAAAGTTCGGAACGATTGTTTCTTATCTGCCTGGCTTTTCATCAGTTGCTTTGCCCTGTTCAGGTGTTGCTGCAACAGCTCCTGAACTGTATCTCTCTCCTCGATCCATGATTTGAGAGCTGAAACTGAACAAGTGTTTCCTGCTGTGATCCCCCAGTGCCGTGGTTCGTATCCAAACATTGCTTTGAAGGGTGTCATGCCTATAGCCGAGTGGTGAGAGTTGTTGTACCAGAATTGAGCCAACGAAATCCAGAAACTCCACCGTCTTGGGCACGCTTGAGTGAAGCATCTCAGAAAGGTTTCCACACACTAGTTAACTCGTTCCGTCTGACCGTCCGTTTGGGGGTGGTTGGCTGTGCTGAGTCTGAGTTGAGTGCTCGCGGCCTTGAATAGCTCCTGCCAGAAATGGCTTGTGAACACAGGGTCATGATCTGACACGATCGCTCCCGAAAGCCCATGCACTTTGTAGACTTGTTGGATGAAAAGTTGGGCCACTGAAGCTGCCATGTATGGATGCGCCAGGGGCAAGAAGTAGCTGAACTTGGTTCTCTTATCGACTATCACCAGCAGACAGTTGAACCGGCTCGATTGTGGAAGGCCATCCACGAAATCCATGGTGATCATGTCCCATGGTTTGGTTGGGATTGGCAAGGGCAATAAGAGTCCTGGTGAAGCCGCTCTATCCGGCTTAGGTTGCTGACACACCGAGCAGCACTGTACATGGTGTTTGATTTGAATCTTCATCTTGGGCCAAGCAAAAAGGCGTCGTATGCGTCTGTAAGTGACTGGGAATCCCGAATGACCACCTATCGGGCTGTCATGGAAGGCTTGAATGATACGTTGTTGTATATGTGTTCCTCCCCCGAGCCATATCCTCCCCCTGAATCTGATGATGCCTTGCTGCAGTGTGAATCGTCCTTTGGTATCGTTACGCACTGCTAGTTGTTCCAGAAGTTTCTGCGCGTGAGGATTGCTGTTGTAGCTGTTGATGATGTCTTTCAGCCAACTGGGTTGACGCGATGTGACCATGTGAAGTGTCTTTGCTTGGTTAGCTCGCGATAGAGCATCCGCGCTGTTGTTCTCAGTCCCCTTCTTGTACTTGATGCGGTACCTGAGCCCCAACAGTGTGGTGAAATCTTTTTGCTGCTACGGGGTGTTCAGTCGCTGCTCTTCTAGATGAGTGAGGCTCTTTTGATCCGTGTAGATGACAAATTCTGTGTGCTGCAAATACGGGTGCCATTGATCCACAGAAACTATGATTGCCAGGTACTCTTTCTCGTAGGTCGACAGCCCTTGGTATCGTGGACTAAGGGCTTTGCTAATGAAGGCTATGGGGTGCCCCTGTTGCTGCAGAATTGCCCCTATGCCACGGTCGCACGCATCGGTCTCAACTGTGAATGGTTGAGCAAAATTCGGCAAGGCCAGCATCGGCGCTGTGATGAGCTGCTGCTTCAGGACTTGAAAGGCAGTTTCTGTGATCGATGTCCAGAGAAATGGGACGCCCTTCTTCAGTAAGTTAAAGAGTGGCCGGGCAATCACTCCAAAGTTGCGCACGAAACGACGGTAGTATCCTGCGAGTCCCAAAAAACTCCGGACTCCCTTGACATCTTGTGGAGGGGACCAGTTGGCCACTTTTGCTATCTTGGTCGAGTTTGTTGCAATACCTTGCGCGCTGATGACGTGGCCCATGTAAGATATCCTGCTTTGTCCAAAAGCACACTTGCTGAGCTTCACTTTCCAGTGGTCTTTGCGAAGCAGTTCCAACACTTGTCTCACATGGCACTTGTGTTCTTCCAATGTGGCACTAAAAATCAAGATGTCGTCGAAGAAACAGAGGACACAAATGTGAATCACTGGCTTGAGAGTTGTAGTCAGTCCTTCAATGAATGTGGGAGGGCCCCCAGCTAGTCCAAAGGATAACACTTTGAACTCAAAATGGCCCTGGTGTGTTGAGAATGCTGTCTTGTGCTCTTCCCCGGGAGCGAGCCTGATCTGGTGATAGCCCGCGCGCAAATCCAACTTTGAGAACCATGCTGCTCCATGCAGTTCATTGAGGAGTTCTTCGATGACTGGGACTGGGAACTTGCCGACGACTGTGATGGCATTTAACTGCCTGTAATCAATACAGAGGCGCCAGGTCCCGTCTTTTTTCTTCACTAGGATGACTGGGGATGAAAATGGGCTGTTGCTACGCTGAATGACTCCTGATTTCAACAGTGGCTCGACCTGAGCTTCTATCTCTGTTTTCTGCTCTGGTTTGTATCGATACTGCCTGACGTTGACTGGTCACGCTCCTGGGATCAGAGGAATGCGATGATCGCACGCCCTCCTAGGTGGGAGCCCCGTTGGCTCTTCTAACACGTCTCGGAATTGGTCCAAAACTTCTTGAATGCAAGCTGGTGTTTGTTCCAAGTTCTCAGGCTGAGTTGCTACCACACAGAGGTGTATGACATGTGTGATAGATCCTTTGCTGCACAAGTTTTGCAGTTGCAGACTGTTGATGGTCTGGCAACTTGTCGAGGCTGCGTCGTGTCCCACGAGACGTAGCGGACCCGCTGGAGTAGGTATCTCAATGAAATGTGCGCGCCAGTCGACCCCATCGGGCTGTGTTCCTCTAGCCAATCCATGCCTAGGATGAGATCGCACGTGCCCAGGGCCAGCACCTTCAAGTCCGTATAGAACTCGTGCCCTTGAGCGTACCAGGCGCACTGTGTGGCTACCTCTGAACAGAGCAGCTCACCTCCATCTGCCACTCGCACACCGCTGGGTTTGGAGAGAGGTTGAACTCCTGAAAGTTGCTTTGCGAGCTGCTGGTTGATGAACGAATTGGAGCTGCCTGAATCCACTAACATGAGTACTTCGTGCCCTTGAAGCCAAGCTCTGAGCTGAAAAGCTTTGGTCGAAACCCCTCCTGTAACAGCAGAAACTGAGATGGCCATGGCTGTGTCTTGGAGCGCTTCGTCAGAACCCAGTTGTGTGTCGACGAAGCTGTCGAGGCCGAAGATGTCCAGTAGCTCTTCCACAACGTGCAGCTGAACGGTGGTGGGGCACACATGGTCGTGCCCCCACCTCTCGCCGCACTTGAAACATAGACCCCGGGCCCGTCGATAGTCCCAGAGTGACTTGAGCTTGGACGCGTTAGCGCGGGCGGCGTCTGTGCTGCGGTGATCCGCCGCTGGCGCCGCTGGTACCGAGCGCACCGGTGGGGGAGGAAGCGGCATGGGTGTGCCTCCTCGCTGAGGTGGCTCCGGTGGGCGTGGGAGGCTGCCGAACGCGCCCTCGGCCACCTCTTCTTGAAGCAGGGCGAGTGCGCACGCTGTATCCAGGTCCGG
Organism: Aegilops tauschii subsp. strangulata; assembly: GCF_002575655.3. Taxonomy (NCBI): domain Eukaryota; kingdom Viridiplantae; phylum Streptophyta; class Magnoliopsida; order Poales; family Poaceae; genus Aegilops; species Aegilops tauschii. The sequence continues at coordinate 303,943,889 of NC_053041.3, forward strand.
TGGTCGTTGCACGAGCACCACCGCCCGAATATCCCTCCTCAGTCCCTCGACAAAACGAGTCAAGAAATAGAAAGGATGGATCGTGTCAGAGTATGTGTCAGAGTATGATAACAAGTGATTGATGATCAATTCAAACTGCTCGATGTAATGTGCTATTGAAGATGTTTGGCGGACAGTATAAAACTGCCTGATCAGCGTCTGGTGCCGATCGCACCCAAAATGAGTGCAAAGTAATGAGGTAAACGCTTCCCAGTCGAAATCTGCGAGTCGCTTCTATATGGACTGCAGCCAAACAGCGGCTGACCCAGAGAAATTCAGAGCCGCCATGGGTACCCAAAATGAAGGTAAAATGCCAAACATCTGGAAGTACTGCTCACACATAGTTTTCCACAGATTCAGGTTGTCGCCCGTGAACTGTGGAAACACGATGGATGGGTGGGATTGACCCAACCCTGACAGTAGCTGACTCGCGTGTGCAAACGGGGATGGCGGGGTGGTAATTTCTGCTAGGGAGGAGGACGGACCTGTTGCCGGGGGTGGCGGCGGCGTCTGGAAGGACGCCGCCACGTTCCCCCGTGGTAAGTTGAAGACGCCGTGGCCATTGGGCCCTTGGAGGTCGTTGCCCGCGCCGCCACCGGCCCCCGTGAGGATGCCGGTCGTCGCAGAAGGGCCCTGTTTCGGATTCGCCCCCTGTGGTTCCTCGCTCGTCCTGGTCGACGGTGGCTGCGCCATCTGGAGCGCCGCCACCGCGTAGCCAAGACCGCCACCCGCTTCTCTAGATCTGGCGCCAGTTGACGAGATCGTCGATCTTGGCCGTGGAGGCTTGGATCTCCGTGATTGCCTTGTTCTGGGCCTTGAGGGTGTTGTCGAGCCAGTCGAGGAAGGCTTCGATCGCCGGATCCATGGCTACCAAGTGCGTCCGAGCTTGTCGAAGCCCTCTGGTCTCGATGATTTGCGCTAGTGGAGTGGTGGAGGAAGGATTGCTGGTCTCTGATACCAGATGATAGAGTACGCAGATCTCTCGATTACTAGCAACAATCTCTCTCAGGTATATGTTTAGAGGGGCGATTACAAGCAGCGGTACAAGAATTGGTAGCTAGGGTTCGTCGCGAGACAGAAGGGGGAAGGGGAAAGGAGCCGAGCCGTCGTTCGCCTGATCCACTGGATGCCTCAGGCTGATCTCGATCCCTCCTCAAGTAGGCGTGTGGACGGGCTTCAGTTAACCCACGCCGGCCCGATGGCGCGTGGATTGGGCTTCCTGGGCCGGGCCGCTCGTGGAGCCGTGGTGACGTGGTCATCGGTGCTGACTTGCGGGCCTGCCCTGTCAGGGCCGCTGACATGGTTGGTTGGAAACCTTATATTGGTGGACACCGACCCTCTCCCGGCCTTGGTTGGAAACCTTATGTTGGTGGACACTGACCCTGTCCCAGCCTTTCAATATTCACGGAAGCTGCAAATTGGAGTTAGATTTATTTCAGTTGCCCAGAGGTGGACACTGACCCTTTCCCAGCCTTTCAATACTCACGGAAGCTGCAAATTTTTCTGCTGTAGCAAGACTTTTTTGTCATCCTGGTTGTGCTCCAATTTACTCTTTCTATGAATTAATGTTATGTGCTCCTTCTCAGCAGGTTTACAGCATGTGGTAGTCTGCTTTTAAAGGTATTTAAGTTTTGATGCTACATAATACATATTCATGAGACGGTGCGTGGACAACTTTTAATCTTTATCTCTCTCATTTCATTCTTATCCAATTGTATCTCGCACAGTTTGGTACAAGACATGGTTTAGGTTGCATTGAAATTGTAGTTACAGAGCTTGGCCTCTCTGTCTTGTTTCTCTATTTACTTTCGATTCATACCTGTAGCTAGCATGTTCATCTGATTCTCGTGAATCTGGTACATCCAAACTTCGCTTGTGTTTTTTTTTCAGTTTAAGGTAGTAAAGCCTCAGTCTACCTTCAAGTGTGATATGTTCTTGTTTGTTGGTGGTCTTTACCTGTTTGTTGGTATGCTTCTCAGATCCAAAAATATTCTGTTTTTTCAGGTCTCCATTCAAGTGGATGATAACAAATGCATGAGGGATAGAGAGGAATGAGTTTTCTGGAACGCGTCTTCGTATCTTAGTGTATGGTGGGTACAAGTAATGTTTGATTCAAAATTTAGACCTTTTTACCAATAATCAGTAGCAAAATTTAGGATTGTTGAGAAGAGAGGTGAACCTAAAGGCTTCGGTACTACTCTTAGGATACTATGTTGCTTCCAGGCCATGGATAAGAATAGTTCAGTCGCTTGAGAGATTGTTGAACATATGAAATTGATGGAAATATCTGGGCACCCTCAAGTTAAGTTGCTACCAAAAGAGCCAGGCACGCCTCCTACTCATCATAAACTTACAACAACATCATTGTTTTTTAGTGTTTTTTTGTTCTGCCGTATGGATTTCTAAATGCATCATGTAACTTATTGGCATGCAGAAGGTAATATTACGTCCATCCATTTTGTTTTATAGAATGAAGACCGGTTCTTTCTTCATGACGTAATCTTACCTCGAGTGCTTTTGTTTTCTTACCTTGTAAAGGTGTGGACGTGGGAGACGGTTTAGGCCGTAATCTTACCTTGAGTGCTTTTGTTTTCTTAAATTGTAAAGGTGTGGACGTGGGAGATGGACTGGGGTGAAGAATAAGAATTCTTCACCCTAGGTGACGAATATATATATTGGAAGGAACAGAGTTGTATTCCGTTAAACTGATGCACTGGACATGTCACCAGCATACTTGTTCAGTACAAACAGTGGTAGATGGCCAACCCACACCTCACGGTTGCCATTTCCCTAACGGCGCGCCATGGACAGTAAGTTCATGAGCTACTCCATTACATGATCATGGTACGACCAATATTCAGAAGTTTTCAAAACTAACATAAACATGGCTTCTATTTCTCTAAATAGAACACCCAGCGGCGCTAGATCATAATCATTTGACGTAATAGCTTTCTTCATGACTGTTGAATCTGTCTCCAGAACCACCTGATGACACCCCATTACTGATGTGATTTGAACCGCATGGTGAAGAGCTCGAGCTTCAGCTTCAAGTGCACTTCCTGACTTCCTGAAGATGACCTTGTCCAGCCACAACTACAACACCTCGATCATTCCTGACGATGAAAGTCCCAGCCACCTGAAAGATGTAGTTCTGGAAAGGCCCCATTTGTGTTGATTTTTAGAAAATTATGCATTGGTCGAGACCATTGCCACTGCATCTTACTCTTTGGTGTTACTTTCTTTACTTGCATGTTGTTATACTGCAAAACATAAACTGTGATGGAGATCGTTATCTCTCCAGTTGTTCTTGTTTTTTTCTCCTCAGTTTGCTTTATTCCTTTCTGCCCAACAGATCCAGTGCAACAAGGTGAGCCTCTTATCTTCATTCAGATTGAAAATTTCCTGTAGGAGAGAGGGGCCACTTGGGCATCCAACAATTACCTCTCTTATATCCTCCATTTGTACATTTGTAGGCCTCTCCAGATTGGTTCAACCAATTTGCATTTACAAAGATGCGGCCTCCATCTTAATTTAATCTTAAGGGGGGGGGGGGGGGGGGGCATCTGGTATCAATATCCATGCCTCTCCATTTCACTTTCATCCTAAGTGGCAAACTATTGGTGCCCACTCTCCATAAAAAGTGCAGAATCTTGGTAGGCAGAGGGAGTGACCATAGTCTCTTCCATTCAAAACCATATGTGTTTCCCACTAGACTGGAATATTCACGCAGCCCTTTCATAGATTCATGCGCTTTAGAGTCTCGTGCTACTTTGTATGCAGATTTGACTTAGAAAAGTCTTTTCTTATCATAGTGCCATACTGGAGGTAATTGCAGAAAACCGCCACATTGAGGGCTTGGTTTGAAGGAAACACGAGTTTACAGTTTACGGCAAAACCCATGGATTCATTCTAATATTTTGCAAAAAAAAAAACACTAGTTGGTGGCTTTGACCATTTTGATGACGATTATGATAGGTGGGTCTCGCTTTTGCTGACGTGGCATGTGGCATACCGGTTCGCAGGTGATGCCGTTAGACAAAGACGGCTCGAGCCGTTTCAGTTAAAAACTGAACGAATCGACACATGGTCAAACCCCTTCTCGCTCTCTCCCTCTCCCCCCCGCCTCTCTCTCCCCCTCTCTCTCTCTCTGTTCTTCGCCACCGCTATCACCACGACCATTGACCCGATGCCCCACCGCGAAACCAATGATAGTTCCATCCAACACGGCTCCCCCTCCTCCTCCGACGGCATCATCAAGGTTAGTTTGCTACAACTAGGGTTAGGGTTTCTGATTTGGGGATTTTTACTAGGAGCTTGATCTGAATTGCTTCTTCCAATCTTTGGTTGTTGTTTGCTCGTATAGATCCCTGTTACCATGCATGATCCGGATTTCAACGACATTGACACAAATATGAGCATTTCGTGTGACCACGACCAACCGTGGAGAGGTGTGTTGCATTTGAAGGGATTCACGACGGGAGATTTTTTTTTCTTGGCTAGGAAGGTATGTTTCAGAACTGTGCTATTTCGAGCTCAATTCGATTTCTTAAGTTTGCTTCGAAATTTGCAAAGTGTGGTCATTGTTTAGTGAGTTGGTATCTGTATCGTACTGTGTATATGTGGCATGTGTGCAATCATGTGATAGCTAATTAATAGAGATTTGTACTTTGCTAATTATTTAGGTGCTTTGTGCCCACTATCAGTGGTTAGTTCTTTAGATAATATTTAATAAGCTCGCTCGCTGTGAATTGGTCATTGTTAATTGTTTATAGCTAATTGAGATTTCTATGCTAATTGTTTAGTGCTTTGTGCTGGCTACATTGGTCATAGTATTTTTGTTGAATGCGAGTGTCGATTTACTTAATATAATAAGCTGGCAATGAATAAAGATAATTGCAGTGGTCCTTTGCAGTGTTCTTTTGTCAATTAAACAAATTTAATTTTGTAGTGGTCCTTTTCTGTTGTTATTTTTTACCTAGTTTCAAAATAATTTCCATGGTCAGTAGATATCATGTAGGTTGGAAGTGAATATGGAAAATGTCGTGCTCCGTTAGTCATTTAGTATGTCAAAATATTTCTTATATCAAGTTTTAAAATAATTGCCATGGTCATTTGTAGAAAATGGTTGTTCTATTCTAGTTTAGTATAAGATATGAAGTCATTTAGCTTATTGTGTTGTTTTTTATATGTTTGCAGGAAGGAAGAAATTGTGGAGTAGTTCGGTGGATTGATTTAGAGTGGCTAGACTCAATGGAGAAGGCATTGCCCCAGTTATGGGATATATATGAGGAGAGCAAGAGAGATGGGACCAAGGACAATCTGGAGAGTTCATTTCTGGTTCACTCTCTGACCTAAGAGAAAATCAAACAAGAGGAGAACCATCAGAAGTTAGTTGCTGATGTCAACTACCTCTTGGATGCCCAAGAGCAGAGGGTACCAGAGTTCAATTATCAACATGTTAAGATGGACAATAAAGAGGAGAACATGGCTCAGCTGGACAATTTAGTGGGCAACTGGAAGGGAGAGCTGGCAAAGAAAGAGGAGAACAAGTTGGAGGAAAAGGTTGACATGCTTAAGCGTGTTCAATGTGTTCAAGCGCATGCCGGCGCGCAAAGCGCCCGGACCGCACGGCTTCACCGGCGGAGTTTCTGCGTGCTTGCTGGAGTATCATTCGGCACGACATTTGGAGTGTTTTCGAGCTGCTGTACACGCTACGCGGGCGCGGGTTTAGCAGGCTCAACCAAGCGCTGCTTACCCTGCTGCCCAAGCGCGCAGACGCTCAACAGCTCAGCGACTACCGGCCGATCTGCTTGATTCACATAGTGGCCAAGATCTTCGCGAAGGTCCTGTCGTTGCGACTCGCTCCCAAGCTCAACAACCTCGCCAGCCGCAACCAGAACGCGTTCATTGCTGGACGTAGTCTTCACGACAACTTCATCCTAGTCCGGCAATCCCTCAAGATGCTGCATCAACTTGGCGCGCCCAGGATCATGCTCAAACTCAACCTTACTCGTGCCTTCGACTCCATCTCCTGGCCCTTCCTCTTCGAGGTGCTGCGCCAGTATGGGTTTGGGGACCGATTCAGAGAGTGGCTGGCCATCCCGCTGTCCTCGGCGAGCACTCAGGTCATGCTCAACGGGCCCTCGGCCCGCCGATCTGGCATCGCCGCGGGCTGAGGCAAGGCGACTCCACCTCCACGCAGCTCTTCGTGTTGGCTGTGGACACACTTGGGAGGCTGATGCGTCATGCCCTCCAGTCCGGCATCCTCCAGCAGCTACACCCCCGTCGCGCCATTCCGGCGATCTCTCTCTACGCCGACGACGTGATGCTTTTCTGCCACGCCACTCTTGAGGAGATATCCGCTGTCAAAGGCATCCTGGACGTGTTCGGCATGGCATCAGGGCTATGGGTGAACTACTCCAAGAGCTCGGTCACGGTCATACACAGCGATGATTCTGCTGCGGGGCTGGTCGAACTGCTTGGGTGCCCTGTCGCGACCCTGCCGGTCACCTACCTGGGCATCCCGCTCACCACCCGCCGCCCCTCTGCGGCTCAGCTGCAACCCCTCGTCGACGCGGTGGCAGGCCGGCTCCCCTCGTGGAAGGCTTGGCTCATGAACAAGGCTGGACGGCTTGTGCTTGTCAAGTCGGTGCTCAACGCGATACCGATCCACCATCTGCTCGCGCTCGCGCCCTCAAAGAAAACCTTGAAGCAACTTGAGAAGATCCAGCGTGGGTTTCTATGGGCCGGCCGCGTGGATGCCCACGGTGGTCACTGCCACATGAACTGGCGCCGGGTCTGCCGACCGCTTGAGTATGGCGGGCTGGGCGTCCGGGACCTGGAGCGCACCAGGCTCTCGCTCTGGTTGCGCTGGCTATGGCTTGCGCGCACGGACACGGACAGAGCATGGTAGGGGCTGGACCTACAATTTACTTCGGAGGAGCGCGCTCTTTTACGCCTCCACGACCATGGCCCTCGGTGATGGAAGGACCGCACTTTTTTGGGAGGATCGCTGGCTTGGCGGTCAGGGCGTCCGCGAGCTCGCGCCCATGCTCTTTCAGTGCATCCCCAAGCAGCGCCGGAAGACGAGAACGGTGGCGGAGGCCATGACCAACAATCGCTGGGCACGTGACATCCAAGGTCTGTTCGGCCTTCCTGAGATCGGTCAGTACCTGAAGCTTTGGCACTTGGTGCAGTATGTCGAGCTGTCCAACGAGCCGGACAAGCTGCTTTGGAGCTGGACCACCAATGGCACATACACGGCCCAGTCATGCTACCGGGCAACATTCCAGGGAGCGATGGACTGCCACTCCTGGAAGCTCATTTGGAGGACCTGGGCACCACCTAGAGTGAAGTTTTTCATTGGCTGGCTTGCCAAGATCGCTGCTGGACCGTCGAGCGGCTCGTGCGCCGCGGCCTGCAGCACCACCCGCGGTGCCTGCTGTGTGACCAGGAACCGGAGACGATCAGGCACTTGGTGCTCACATGTCCATTCACCAGGCAGACATGGCACGAGGTCCTATCTTGGCTGCGCTTGCCGGCGCCGATGCCCGAGCACGACGATTCGCTTATGGACTAGTGGCTGCGCGCGAAGGAGTTCACACCGCCCACTCTACGCAAGACGCTGAAATCCGTGGCGCTCTTGGTGCCGTGGATGATCTGGAAGCATAGGAACGCGTGCGTTTTTGACCATGTTAGCCCCTCGCTCAATGAGCTTGTCGACACGATCAAGGACGAGGCCCGATGTTGGGCAATGGCCGGAGCTCAAGGGCTTAGGGTCGTTTTGCCATCATCTTGGGATGTCCACTGAGGCCCTGACGGCTGTGTAAACCTGCCTCCTAGGAGGATGTAAATTCCCTCTCTTTCCAATGCAATGAAACGCAAAAGCCATTTGGGTTTTCTTGAAAAAATGTGTTCAAGCCAATGTGATTAGGAACTTGAAGTTGAACCATTTGAAAGAGAAGGAAAGGTTGACAGAAGAGAGGAGGGTGTTGAAGTTTCACATTGCTGAGCTCCTTAAGGCTGGGGAAAAGAATAAAATAAAGCTTAAGGGGGTGAAGGCCATGTTAGTTGAATGAGGTGCTTTGAATTGTGACTTGGCATTGCTACCCTTTTGAAGGGTGTGGTTTGGCATTGTTGCAATCTAATTATTTATCTAGTACTTACGTTAGAATTTGTGAACTGTGGTGTTTAAGTGAATCTCTGAACTATGGTGTTGGATATAGTAACTATGTTAGTTTAATTTGAAGTTTTGAAACTTTTTGAATATGTTTATGTAGTGTGATGTTCTATGTGATGTGATGTTGCACTACAGATAATCTGATGATGTATGTGAATGTGTTCAACTATGGCTAATTTTATGATGTTGTATTGTGAATGTGATGTCACACTATGGCTAATTTGATGATGTTGAATGGTGAATGTGATGAATTACTATGGTGTAAAGGAAAGGGTCAATTCTAGTTATAAGTTGACAATGTTTACTAGTTTAGGATTTAGTGGCTCCATCGATGTTGAGGCACCCTGAGTCAATGGTTCTAGGGTTTAGTGGTTGGTTCTGTCGATGTCGAGGCACCCTGTCAGTGGTTCTAGGGTTTAGTGGTCCCATCGACGTCGAGGCACCCTG